>NC_133772.1:30488115-30510604 GCF_003597395.2 Chelonoidis abingdonii | reverse complement strand
CTCAGCACAGACCAGCGGGAGGATTTAAAAGGGAGCAGAACAGCTCACTTGCGGGCAGACCTGGCAAGAGGAACGTCCTTTATCTGGCAGGACTTTCCTGAGGGATAGTCCTGCCAGATAAAGGACTTTCTGGCAGGCTATGTTGGGGTGGGGCTGGGGTGAGGCCAGAGCAGCACCTTAACCCCTTGTTGCCCAGTGTGAGATTTGTATTCCTCATCACAAGTCCAAACAGAGGGAAAACAACCTAGAAGGTACAACTTTCCATACTGTTAACAGCTAACAAGCCTAGCAGGTCTGAGGGTCTATTTTTGCAAGTTGAGCTTTTTGTTCTATTGGGTACTTTTATCTAATTCTTCAGATGTATTATTGAGTAGCAAATTATTACTCCAACTAGCAATAACAATATGAATTTTGAATCTTTAATTTTATCCTGGTTTCTCTTTAACTCCTTGGAAAGTGACTTTAGATGATGCTTCATGCATCATACATTCTTTTGCCCTGTGTCATCCTGGCATCTCTGTTGCCGGGTTTGGGTGGAGGGTTAGAGAGAATCCATTCTGCTGGAATAGGGGCTGCAACTTGGCACACTCTAGATAAACCTACTCCAGGGTTTCCCTTGTGTCACAGAAGGGCAGGTGTCCAGGATGGGGTAAACTGTGTAAAGTACATGCCCGTGCTCACGGCCCTGTGGAGGAGCCACCAACTGATATCTCCGGAGGGCTTCGGAACCAGGGTGGCGTATAAGCTGGTCTGCTCCCTTTGGGGGTCTCTTTCTTGGCTTAGCACAGGCTGTCCTTATATCATCCAACAGGCCTGGATCCTACTTACATGCCGCTTCCTTCTCATGTGAGCCCTGCACTTACTCCCTTCACCTGGGGATAGGTTCAGTTGAGCTGCAACCCCTTTCATGGCCATCTCACCCTGGGGCAGCCTGAAACTGGAAACCTGTGAGCTAATAGTAACTGTTTCTCTGAAAGATGCTGAAGACACAATGGAAGAGGAAATCCTTTGGACTGGATTTAAATGATTCCAAAGGAAAGTGAAGGTGAGAAAATGTCCAGAATTATCCTCCTAGCAAAAGAAAAAGTTGAAGGTCCGGAAGGACCTTATGTCCATCTTCTGTATAACACAGGCCCTAGAACGTCACCGAGTGCTTCCTCCAGAAAACCTATGGCATGTGACTGAGCCCGAGCACATCTTCTGGAAAGACATCTCCATTCATTCGAGCCAGCTGGTAAGAAAAAAATCTTTCTTCTGCAGTGATGTGAAGTTAAAGAACATGGAGAAGAAGAAAACCTCTACTTGGGTTGTTACTTGGAGCTGAAGCAGAAAGGCCAGGATAAACGTGCTAGGGCCCAGGACTGACTCTCAGCAGATCTGCGTTTTCTATTCCTGGCTTTTTGACCAGGAGGGAATCTCTTTGCTTCTGTGTGCCTCAGTTTCCACAACTATAAAAAAAAGCTAATCAAGGTTCTGGTTTTTTATCTCCTCTTTTGCAAGGTGGGAAACTTAGATACATTTGGGCCTGTCTACACTATCGGTCTAGAGGGTCTTTGTAAGCCGATGACCTCCACCTCTTGTTCAGAACCTGTGGATAACACAAGCTCCTAAGTTTGTTCTGTGCTTAGCCCCTATGGACCAGCTGGGCTGGATGGCCTTTTCTCGCTGAGCTGGTGGAGCAGGTTCTGGATACTAGGGATATGAAGGATATGAAGAGGCTCTCAAGGACAAATTCTTGAAAATAAAATATCAATGACCTGCAACACAATATAAAATCACTGCTGCTAACATTGGTGGGTGATCAAATACTAGCAGAGTGGTAATTAATGCTGAGGACAGGGCAGTGACACAGAGCAATCGGATCACTTGATAAGCTGGCCCAGTGAAAAGAACAAGTTTGAAAAGAACCAAATGAAAGGTCCTGTATCTAGCAACAAAGCATGCGAGCCACATCTACACAACGGGGAAGTGTCTCCAGGAAAGCACTAACCGTGAAGAAGATTCAGGGCCATGCTGGGCAAGCCATTCAACATGAGCACCCAGTGTGATGCTGTGATGAACAGGGCTAACACCCATCATTCGATGTATGAAAAGCGCAGTGAGTAGCATAGGGAGGTGACACACCATCAGTAAGACTGATCTGGAATACTGCCTCCAGTTTTGCATCCACCTTTGAAAAAGATTTTGAAATATTGGAGATGGGGCAGCCAAAAGCAATAAAACGTTTTGAGGGCGTGCAGACAAATGCCTGATAATGAGCTATTGAAGAGCTCAGCATGTTTAGATGATCAAAAAATCGGGAGTGATGTCACTGAAGTGTTGAAGTGACTTCATGGAGAGAAAAGATTGGTATTTTAAAGGGTCATTAATCTAGCAGAGAAAAAAGCAGAACAAGACCCAGTAGCTGGAAACTCAGAAGAGACCAATTCATATTAGAAATAGGACGCAGATATTCAACAGTGAGGATGAATCACCAAAGAAGAAACTAGGGAAGTGGTGGGAATTCCCCATTTCTTGTGTATGTCTTCTAAGGAAGACTAGGTGCCTTTCTGGATTTGTGTTTAGTGAAAAACTAGCTACTAGTCTATCCAGAAAGCATGCGCTATGCAGGGTATCAGATTACATGGTCTAATTGTCAATTCTGTCCATAAAGTCTGCTAATTTATGAACAATTGAGCGTAGCATGGGGAAGAGCGTCTCGTGTTCTACTGTGTAGTCGGTGTCATCCCCACAATGAAGAGTCACTGAGTGGGGTGATCCAGGGGAAGCAGCTCAAACATCCAAAGTGGCTGGACAGGGGCAGGACATCAGCACTGCAGGGGGTGGGTGGGTGTGGTAGTGACATCACAAGGGCCTTTGGCAGGACCTCAGCCTATTGGACAAAGGTGGTGGGGAGGTGATGACCTCACAGAGAGAGCTTGACATCAGTCAGGCAGGACAGGGGCAACCTTGGAGATCCCTGTGGCTTTGCTTTAGCACGTCTCCTCTCTCACTCCTCAAGGAGAGACCTCAAGAAGAATTCACTTTCACGCACTTGAGCACAAGGAGGACCCTCTTCAGAGTTTTCTACTTTTCCTTGATTGAATTTGCTAGAAAAAAGACATCCCTGTATACAAGGTAAGAGCCTCAGAGGTTTGGAACCTGTACAGTCTGATCCATCAGGTGCCAGCTGATTTTTAGGAAAGGAAAACACTAGATTGTGGGGGCAGCATTTGATTTCCAACCTAGGACTTTGTACCTTAGAATCACTGGGGACCTGGTGTTTGTCCTTTTTGTTTTCCCTTTTCCTCTGTCCTTCCTACCTTTCACTTCTTGCTTCTTTGTCCTTTTCCTCTCCTCTCCTCCCACCACCAGGAGCTCTGTGTGTGCACTGCTGGGGGTGAGACAGTTGTGGGAGGCCCTCCCAGAGAGGTGAGACTGGAATAATGCTCCGAGAGTTATCCTCTCGGTGCTGACCTGCGCCATTCTTTGGGCTATTTGATGAGAACCGTTAGCATCCCGCCCCTCAAAGTCTCAACCTTGATTGGCTGAGGAGGGGGCGATTGACAGGAAGGAAACTCTGGTCTTTGTTGTTCTCTTTTATGACCAAGCACAGAAGTCACAACCAGTTATATGTTTGACCAATGTTGATGCTGCTCGCCATTCATTGTCTCGGAGCAGTTCATGATCCTCTCTAACCTTCCAATTTTTCTACAATAATTGCTGTATAATTCCTGTGAACAATTATTGGTCTGTAGCTCATTTGACAGCAACTTTGCTCCTGAGTGGCTGCATCGACTAAGACAAGTCACTGCTCCTTTCTCAGCCTCAGTTTCTCCTTTTGTGAAGTACGAATAACAGTCCTCTCCCACCTACCTCGTGATGGGTGGATGACGGGGATCCATTGAAGAGTGTCACTAGTAGCAGTGCAGAATAGGAGGTGTCCTATCGCATTGAGCCATATCAGATGATGACGTACTATTCTATTGTATTGGTATTTTATTCTTTTGGAATTGTAAAGAGCTGCAACTACTTAGCTCAGACTGAAGCATCTCATCTAATTTTCTAGATCACGGTGTCTCCTCTTTGTGTCTGACAAGACAGTTGAATGCACTGTGACAAAGAGAAGATGCTCTTGTTTTGCAAACAAATATTTTTGCAAAGAATTTTCATCCTACTTGTTATGATTTCAAGAAACAAAATGTTTTAGTCATTCAGATTTGGATTTTCAGACAGAAAATGGTTTCCATGAAAATTGTCACCCCTTCTTTCCTGGGCTCTATCCCTGCCTCTGTGGGGGTTGTTGTCTGTTAGTTAGAACAGGACTGTTGACTTCTCTTTCTGGCTTTGCTGTGGGACTCCTTGGGTAGGTCCAATGGGAATAGGGTCAGTTCTCTAGCTCCAGGCAGCAGTGAGTCTGGGTGAGAAGGGATGCTCAAACTGTCTGCGGAGGAGAAAGGGATGTTTCCAGGTGTTGATCGTCAAGAATTCTAAACTTTGCTAAAATGGCAAGTGTAGAGAAACAAGAAATAGTTGAGCCCAAACTTGAACCATTGTCTTTTTTAAAGCCCATTCCGGGATGTGAGTGCCAGAGAGCCATAGAGAGGGGGAGCAACTGGCTCAGTCCCAAAGATCAATAGGCAGCAATGGAACCAGAAGTGAAACTTCCTTTCAAAGGCAGGGGGACTGGATATTAGGGCCTGGTTGCAATTGCCAGCTGTGGGAGGGAGTGTGCAGCAGTGGTTAGTGGAACACACACACACATCAGTCCAGCACGGGGCGACAAAGTCCACATGCCTACAAACACTGCCTTGTCCAATCATATGACTGCTAAGTTGGCTCATCTGGTAGGCATTCAAAGGCAGCCCAAGCGCCCAGTAATATATGTCACAGGTGTAATTACTCACAGACAAGCATCTACTGTCAGCATGTCACCCAGGGAACTGGGTAGAAACCAAAAGGCTATAGTGTAGAACAAAGACTCAGACAGTGGCACTAACTCCGTGTATATAACAGTGGATCTGCGGATGGCAATGACAAAGTTAGCAAGAAAAATCCCATAAACCCTTGTTGAAAATCAACAACCACATACTCACACAGCACTATCCAAGACAGCTCAGATTCTATCCTACCATAATAACTGAGGCACACGAGAATTCCTATGCTCGCTTTTTTGACTGTCCAGCAGAGTTCTATAGTATTCTTGCTGTGTAGTCGAGAAGTTTCCTTGTGTCTCTGTCAGCCTGCTGTAAGAGGATACCTTTCCCTTTTCAATCTTGCTAGCTATCACATCCGCTGATTTGGGCCATAGCTAAACCCAGCAAAAATGACACCTGCACCCCCTGCCTTCTAATTTGACATGCGCATTTACTACTGAAAACAAACTGCTCTGCTTATGTGTGTGCAAATCCACAGATAACCCAGGGGCAACAGTTATTCTGGTTTACACTGTTGTAAGTGACAGCGAATGGATTTCGTGTTCTTAAATTCCTACCGTCGTTACATGTGATGTTTTTTCAGATTTCGCTCAAAGTGACTTACAAATAGCATTTCAGCTAATCAAAGGGGAGCCAAGAGCTTTTATTGAAACTATGATGTGATCTCTCAGCTCAAACAATGTTTAGCAAAACCAGAGAAAGACCATATCTTACTGATTGTACTGGTTGCCAATCTAGAATTTAAATCAACAGCATAAAAAGTAATGCTGTACTGAAAGAGATACTGTTGTTCTAGTGTGTTGTTAAATGCCACTTACTTAGGCTAGTCCACACTAGAACCGCTATGTTGGCACAACTACACAAATCCATGAGGGGCGGAGAAGCCCCACTGACAGTAGTGGTGTCCATACTGGTGCTTAGGTCGGTGTAACTTTATGTCGCTTGGCGGGGAAGAGCTGTATAACACCCCTCGAGCTGACTAATGTATACCGAAGAAGCAGTTAGTGTAGACCAAGCTAAGAACTGATTCTGACTGTCTTACTCATTCTGAGTACAGCTTACTCATAGACGTTCTATTAATTTCAGTGAGTTACACCTAAAGTAAGGTACATTCCTCATGTGCAGAGTTCCTCAGGAACATGAATTCTGAGAGTGGAACATTAGCTAATTCTAAGTAGCTGTCATCTTTTCTATAAGGGCCCTTTTAAAACCTTAATATTGGTAGATTTTTAAAAATAGCAATGTTATGCACATAATATACAAGTGCTTGACAAACCACGTAGAGTGACTGATAAAGTATTCTTAACAATTACTGATAAAAAGAACAGGAAAGGCCAAAGGGTATGTTTCTTCAGGAATCCAAAGTATTGATATTTTTCTTACCCATGGAAACTATATCACTACATCGACTAGTGCAATAAAAATGTCAAATATTCATAATGCAAACAAATGAAACTGCTTTTTAGAGTATGAACACCACACTGCTAGTAGGTGGTAACAGGTTCAAGAGGAAGAAAACAATGTAATGCCAGCTACATTCCATCAGGCTTGAGAGGTAAAACAAGAACTTTTTTGTAGCTATAAAATAACATATATTTTTTAAAGGTCGAACAGTTAAACAAAAAGTTTTAAAGAGGTTTCTGTTCTAGTTAAAAGGCCTCATTTAGACCATACATTACAGGCTGTATCAGATGCTTCTAATGCATGGAAGTCAAGGAACTACTTATGTGAGGTAAGTGAGGCAGGATTTTTACACTAGCATTCCAACCTCTTTACTTCTGACATGAACAACAGGTAAAAAAAAAATTACTTTAAAAAAGTAATAATATTGTTTGCAATTTTAATGGATCTGAATTAGAAGCATACCAAGACTTTTAATCCCACACAAGCCTTTTTATTTTTTATAATTATTTACATTGGCATAAGCAAGTGCGCTTATGCTCTATCCGCTCTGGTAAACGCCAAAAGTTCTATACTTGAGTATATTATTTGCTGTCAGTTATGATGTATGGAGTATTTGATTCCAGCTAAATGAACAGTTGATACAGAAGCCACAGCAGCCTTACCTGCACCAATACACGCTCCAATTTTATCAAGATCATCTAGCTTCCTTTGGCGAATTGATGGACAGCTCTATTTGGTAGTCCTCGTAGGTTTCGGTCAATGTAGGTTTGGTGCTGGATTTAACTGTATGATGTCAAAGCATGACTGTGTGAAGCAAAGCACTTATTGTGCATCAGCCCAGGAAATTTCATTATGCAGAATGCTCCTTGGAACAGTGAACCTGCTCCATGCCATCTGAATCAGAGACAGCTTTAGAGGCACTTTAGTTCTGAGGCATGATCCTATAGCTCCTTGCACAAGTGCATAAATCCTTTGTCATTAGCAACTATATCTGGGGCTGGGAATTGAGCATTTCATAAAAGTAATGAATATTAAATAGATTTCAATGGTGAAAAGTAAAACAGAGATTAAAGTAAGAGGGAACCGGAGGAAGGGAGGACTCTCCCCTGCCAAAAAAAAGTAGAGAGGAGCCACTCCTTCCTCTCTTGCGCCTGGGTTAAGTAGCAATTTCCCACAAAACTATCCCTGTCTTTGATGGGAGATTGAAGCTCCCCTCCTGTTTCAATACTACTTAACAGAATTTAACAGTGTTATAGGCTATGCGTTACAGAGCTACCATTCATTTCGTAAGGACCACATTAGAAAGCTGATTACGCTCCTTGAGCTGGGCAAGGGACAGCAGAACTGCCTTACTTCTGTGGGTTACCCAATCAATGGGAAGAATCCAGGATCAGAGAGCAGATTCTGTGGGACAAATACTCCCCTTCCCAACAAGGGAGTAAGTGGTGGAACTGGGTCCTCCGCTCTTCCCAATAATGCACCAATTACCCCCATTTGAGGGATGAAGTGGCCACTAGCTTATGATGGCTGACGCAGTTTGCTTCCTTCCTGGAGAAGAGGGTAACAAGTGACAATCGTTTCTGCTGCTCCTGGGCAAAAATACACGTTGCCCTGTGTTCGGACTTGTGGTGGAAAGCAAATAAGTTTGAGTGTCCATATTAAATGTCTGTTAACCCAATTATTGTTATGGAAGAAATTTTGATCCCAATAATTACAATCATTGGCCTGCCATCAAATCAGCCTATTTAAAAAGATACATAATTGTATCTCTATATGAAAATAAGAAGAATGTTCTTATTCTAACAATATGAATTGCTGAAGATATTGAGATGTAGAATTGGATCAGAGTCAATTACAAAACACAGATATTTAAGGGTGCTATGGCAACCCTTAGTTATGTATAATCTATGCATATTTTGAAATGTAATATAATAGCTCATTAGTGGTATGTGTTGAAATGTTTCCAATTACAATCCATAAAAAAATCGTATAATGGAAAAAGGGCCCTAACCACAGATACCAGAGTAGGTGTGACAGCGCACACAAAATAATCCTCTCGAGATCGCCACTGGTTAGACTCTTAGATTCCATAGAAATCTTTAAGTCTCTCCTCTTATTGCCATATATATTTGTCATGTCTTTCATCTATGACATGTAATTCTTTAAATAGGTCTTGAAATGGACAATGCTCTACTGCGTTTCTCGCAGAGGCACCATATTAGCGTGGCTCAAAAGATATTTTCAATTATGCTCAGGAAGATCTTGCGTATGAATGCGAACGAAGAAGAAAACCAAAGTAGGATTAGACCTGGCGTAGATATTGAATGCATATTAGCTCACTGCGAACTATAATTAACGGACAAAATGAAATGTGATAAAAAACACAGCTAGTTTAAGCTGCTCAGAGAACATTTGAGGAAGTGCTATCCGGCTAAAACGCATGGAGAGCGTACAGTGCTGCATAATATCTCACCTGTCTATACACATATATGATAGGATCAATAACCGATAACTGGGAAGTGCCGATGGTACGAGGGAGTCCGGTGATACTACAGGTATTAAGACACCTTTTAGTGAACCAGACATGTCTGCCAAGGTCCAGACTACATAGCGACTTTTCAGCCGGTAACAGATGACAATGTTAATAGGCACAGTGGGGCTTTCAAGAATTATGGTTGACAGTTCAGCGGTTTATGGTTCAAGTTCCTACCATGGTTCACCTTCGATAAGATTCCCAGAGCCTTTCCAAAATCACAATGCGCATGTCTCCATTAGTATAGTGGTTCAGACCAGGTTTCTTCTTAGGTCACTCGGTGCACTCTCTGCCCAATCTCACGTGATCTTCCTAGCCAAGACCACCCATAGGCTGGGTATTAACCTCTCAACCACAAACAGTGGCATTTAGTCAAGCCTGTCCCAATATTGAAGCATCTAACATCAGGATGCCCAACATGGGCACATTCCACTATAATAGTCTCAGCACAGTTTGTGTTTAATTAGAAGTGCTGTACTTTCTTTATATATAGTCAATCTAACAAACCAGTGAAAATGCTGCACCTGGATGTCAGTTCCACTGGCATATAAGGCGCGTCCAACAATGGGTATCCCAGATAATATCATGTGACCACTGCCAAGACAAAACGCTGAGGCTCTCTTCTTGTGAAGGACGATTTGCCAGTGAGCTCATCTGGGTACTGACCAGAGGTAATAGCAGTATTCCCGAATTATGTTGTCACAGACCAGCATGGCCTATCTATTCTGATTACAGCACATTCGAGTGATCGCAGTTTCCACAAGTGGTCGACACTACCATATCTACACCGCAATCTGGATGAGTACCGGCTAATAACCAGCCAACAAGGTAACATGTCCCTGACTCCCCAACGTTTTGGCGGAGTAGGTTCTCATGTGAAAACCTTACTGCACCCTAGAGACTGCACTGAACGATAAAGCTGGTGACCTGCCTTGGAGCCAGTTCAGGAGGGAACAGCCCAATCTCAATAGAGCACTCCTGATAAGTAAGCTGACCTCATGTCAAAGTGTCTCACGTATAGCTCACTGTCGGCAGGACACTACACTAAGCAATGTCATCGGTAAAGGCCTCATTTATAACCATCCCTAAATTCACAGTTGTTCTGCCGAGCTTTCTCAGAGTGCTCCAATAATAATATGGAAACCTGCTGTTCTTGGTCTTCATCTGGTCTCTCTTGTGGACCGTATATCGTTTATCATGCAATTACTCAGTGGTTTTGGAGAAAAAATGGGACCCCAGGATATTTCCACTCTAATGCTCACCTGTAAGATATCGTCTTTTCGGTATTAACAAGCGGTTTAAGTGTAATTAAGTTTTGCGAGCGATAGTAGTCTAGCCCCTACAACAACAGTTAAGATTAAGAATATTGACACCTTCTTCTCTTCTGTAATGTCATTTGCAATAACAAAAAGCTCAAAATGCTCAGTATATACAGACCACTGCACTATATACTCCTCAAAAGGTTGCAGTGGCCCTGTAAGTGTAGCCATGATTTTATTTTCAGTTTTCACAGTCAGAGCAAACAAGCCACTTCTCACCCCCTTCCAGCAGCAAACAAGGTTTGTTTGTCTGTTTCTGTACCTTAACTTTACTTCCTTCTGTTGCTGGGGCAGCACAGAGATCCCATCCTCGCCACGTTCTTATATCCTTGGAGGGCAACAGCTTTAGGAAGAAATCACTGGAGACACAGAGAGCTGTAAACCTTGGAGTAGCCATTTATTGCTACACACAGAACTAAGCACCAGCCAGCCAAACAGGTTGGGCTATCCCCTAATAATCTGACCCAGTTGCCATAGCAACACAAGATTCTATTACCGCAACAACCAAATACGCCACAGAACCCGGTCCCACCCTGACACTGGTAGCAGCCCAGGGCTCTGTACTCAAAAGCTAGGGCTGCTCTTTTCGGTTTGCTGCAGGTTTCCCTGGGCACATCCTACCTCTCTTCTCAAGTTCCCTTCTAGGCTTTCCTTGCTGCTTTCAACTTCCTACCTAGTTCTCATTCCAGTTCATAGCCCAGCTTGGCTTGAACGCCACTGAAGTCTGGTTCTTTCGGGGCCAATACATGGTCCCTCTGAGGTAGGACTCATTCTGTTACCAGTTTGGCTAAGCCCCAGGCTCTGCAGCCCAGGGGAAAGCACTCTCCTTTCCCTGTTACTGACCTGCATTGCCCAGGCCTGCTCTTATTGGGTTGAGGTGAGTCTTGCCCACATGCTCAGGGTTTTAGCTGATCGCCATATTTGAGCTCAGGAAAAATTTTTCCGGCAGGGCAGATTGGCAGAGTCCCTTGGGGGTTTTCAGCTTCCTCTGCAGTATAGGGCATGAGTCACTTGCTGGAGGATTCTCTGCACCTTCAAATCTTTAAACCATTATCTGAGGACTTCAATAGTCCAGACATAGGTTAGGGGTTTATTACAAGAGTGGGTGAGTGAGATTCTGTGGCCTGTATTGCGTAGGAGGTCAGACTAGATGATCGTAAATGTCCCCTCTGACCTTAATGTCTAGGAGTCCATGAGTTCAGACCTCTCCAGTTCAGAGCTGGTTTCCAGAGGGGCTAAGTTCACAAAGGATCGACTGGCTGCAGTTGGAGTTTTGCTGGTTCTGGTGACTCTGACATTCATCCATCATTCAGAGGCTGACAGGTTTATTGAGGGGATGGGGAAACCCCATCGCTGATCAGAAGGAGGTTAGAGTCAAGTGTTTAGGAGCTGAAGGTTCATTTGTCCTGCTGCGGGAAGTGGAGCTGGAGAGCGGAGATGTTGTCGTTATGTGAATGAGACTGCATGATGGAGTTGGAGATTGAGGGATGGGAACCTCCCCCCAAAAATGGTCCCAGGAGCGCAGATTTGAGGACATCTCGGGGGAGCCTCTTGCTAGGAAAAAAACAAGAGTGATGGAGATGTCTCTGTCCCAGGGATGGGTAAGCTCCCAGCCAGGCTATGCAGCAGGGATCCCATTTTTCTCCAAGGAGACCTATATGCCCAAATAAGTCAAAGGCTCTTACCTCCATGAGGGAGCGGGGTCTTCCCTCTCAGCCTCTTTGAGAACTAGCACTGCTTGGTTTCATAGGACAAGGTGACCTGTCCCCACTGCTCCCTTGAGGTGGCTCAGCTTCTGACTGCACCCATCTGGGAGGCAGTCACACACCCCAGGGCCTAGAAGACAGGTGGGAGGAGGTTCCTATTCATTTCACCCTCTAAGAGCCCATAGAAGGGCCAAAGGACGAATAAAGGGCGGGAGGTGAAGCAGGCCCTGAGCCTCTGCCCCATCCTCACTCCTCAAATGTGGAGCTTCCTGAGCTTCAGTTGGGCAGACAGTCTGTAGCCCTGGCACAAAAGTCCTTCTGCGCCATATGGGGCAGGGAGATCTCTGCCTGAAAGCATGGGAATGGGATGGGGGTCAGAGCAAAGAAAGAGGGGAGGGCTATGGGAGTGAGGGGAAGAGCTCATAGCAGAGCATCACATCCTAAGAACAGAAGTCCATGAAGTCCAGAAGTCCGGCCACTAGGCTCCTTGCTCCCAGGCCAGCGAATGGTGAAAGGATGGGAATGAGACTTGGGCCCCGTTCCAGTCTCCTGAGTCTAATGGAGCTGCTTACCTTGTCCCCCATCCATTTCTGGGCTTCCCCCAGGATGGAGTATGTGAGGAGTAGCCCAGCCTGCCTGACATGCAGCAGGGGGTCGTTGATTGCCAGCATTGCTGTCTGGAGGAAGTATTTTCTCTGCCCCCTCAGAGAAGAATTTTCCAAAGACCTAAAACCAACAGGACACAAGGCTTTAGCAGATTGTCCAGAGCCAGCCTCCAAGTCCTGGAGATAGAATGGTCTCTAGCGTCTGGTGCCCCAAAGGGAGGGTAAGAGAGCTGCTGTAGCCAAGGCAGTTCATTCCCAGGAGGCTTTCAGGTCCCATGGCTCAAGAAAGCCCTTTTCTTAAAAGGTGGCAGAGGCTTAGGGACCAAAGCCTCCAGTGGCTCTTTCTGGAGGGCAATTTATCATGATAGGCTGGAAATGGATCTCTAATGTGGGTGAGCAGGGCCCACTCTGCTGTGCAGCACACAGAGATGATAGGGACCCTGTATTGCTTCCAGCAGAGAGATCTCCTGCACCTCAGTGACTAAAGGAGTGGGGGGGGGGCGGGGGGGGGGTTGGAGCTGACAGACTAAAAGGTCTATTCCCCCAAATTAGTGATTTCTCTAGTAGCTGGGTAAGGCCTCTGAAGCTCCTTGGTTTCTTCCAAAGGGAATCTAATCTGCAATCTGACAAGGATAAGGAGACTCATGTCCCTGTCTCCATCACAGACACTTCTTGGAAACTTTACTTCTGCTGCAGCAATTCAGCTTGTGGGAGGCAGGACAAGCTCACACAGTCTCTCTCGTCGTGTGGCATCTATAGAACTGCATTCTGTAGATGGACTTGTAAGATCCAGGAGCCATTCCAGGGTCTCCTCTGTGATGTCATGGAAATCACCCATTTCACCTTTGACTCCA
Source organism: Chelonoidis abingdonii (assembly GCF_003597395.2). Lineage (NCBI taxonomy): Eukaryota > Metazoa > Chordata > Testudines > Testudinidae > Chelonoidis > Chelonoidis abingdonii. Next base: position 30,497,267 of record NC_133772.1, on the reverse strand, counting down.
ATCTGAGGGCACTGGGTTATGGTGTGTTCCAAGGTTTGGGTGTTCTCCTACAGTTGTGAGACGTGGGGGGGTCTTTGTTTTCTATTTGTGCAGCAAGTAGCTGCAACTTGGGTCAGTGACAATGTGCTTCTTTGGAACAGTGGTTGAGGTCCAGATACCCCTACCATTCCCTGGCCGGGTCTGGAGACATGAGGGGGCACATGTGGTCCATATTGGCTCTGTAGCTCACTGTGTCCCTACCCAGTTCCCAGGTTGGGCATTCTGCTTCCTGACTGGCAATGGAATTGGGCAAACCCCACCTCTTTTTTCTGCTTCTACTGGGTGCAGGGAATTAACAAGGCTCTGATCAAGCAATGGTGACTGACTGACCCAAATGCTCTCCTCTCAGACAGTTGGGGATCAGCCAGGGGGACAAGGAGCAGAGAGACACCCAGAGCCATAATCTTATCTTAACTCACCTCCCCGCTCCCCGGGGATTCTCCTTATGCCAGGTAGCAATGGGTCTATGTAAGACACTCAAATCACGGCAACTAGCGAGGTTCCAATGTGGGACCTTTAGCACCAGCCTGTCCCACTGGGTGCTGGATGAGGAACTCTGAGCTGGAAATAAGGAGTGGGCTCTTGTCCTGTCTCCAGGAGGCATCCACTGCAGGGACTCCAGCTAGCCCCACTCCCTGAGCTGTGTCATGCCCTGCCTCAGTGTCCTTACCTCCCCACTCTGGCTGTGTTTTTATATAGCCCAGGAGCCTGCTGTCCTGGTGCCAGTCATGGCACCACAGGTCTTCTGCCTCATGTATGGTCAGCCCTGGAAGAGAGAGAGTGACACTTTGATAATTCTGGTTGCAGTTCTCTGTGTCCTTCCAGTCCCAATTTGGTGGATGCACAGTGGAGTGGAGAAACAGAGGCAGAGAGAGAGACTTGACCTCCAGCTGGGGTCAATCTGAGAGAAATTGTCCGGGGTCCCATTATCCACCTGTGGTCACTCTCAGTCCTTATTGAGTTCTGTGTCCCAGCGGATTCCTTACCCCTCTGTTGGAGCAGCAGCTGGTACAGCTGGTAAGTCCCCTCCCTGGCCTGCTGGCTGACATCCTTGTCTGGGTCACTGACAAACAGAGCCAGCTGGGCCACATGGTGACCCATCCTAGGGAACTCTGCTGAGATCTAATGGAAGGGAGAGGAGAAGAGACTCCATCAGCAATTTCCTGTCAGGTCCCTGTCCCGGCTGGGCCAGAAGGCTCCTTCCCCTTAGCCCCTCTGCAGGAGATGCTGGAGGAGAGGAGCCTGAGATTGACCCTTCATTTGCTCTGCTGCCAAGGGAGCCAGGACCTGCTTTGGGATGCCAAGCAGGGGGTGGAGCATGGTCCCCTTAAAGGCCCAGGGACAACACTTGACCAGGACAAGAAGAACTTGACTCAAGCCTATCTCATTCCCTGCTCCGAACCCACAGCCTCTGCAGCAGCAGATCCTACAGCCCATTGGAGCCAGAGCCCACCTACGCCTGGAGATCAGGAAGCTGGGTCAGAAGGTCCCTTACATCAAACTCAGGGGAGGGTGACTGCGTATCTGAGCAGGGCCGTGCTGCTTCTAATGGCCCTGGCTCTCTCCTGGGACACCCTGGACATGATCCAGAGATTTGACATGCTGTGGGGAAAGGAGGCAGGTCAGGATAAATGGTCAGGTGGTGCTTTGCAAATGAGCCCCCCAGGCCCAGGGGCCCGAGAACGTTATGTGCAGGGGGGGAAATAGGCTGAGTCATTGAATCACAGAGCTTTTAGAAGGAGATTCTTTCGCCCAGGACACAGCTTGTATCCTGCAGATCACAACTTGTCAGGGTCTCTTCCAGATTGGGACAAGGTTCAGTGTTGGGGCTGGTCCCATCCTCCCAGAACTCCTGATTCCTGAACAGTTCACCCAGAAAGGAGACTGAACTCTCGCCTTCCCTGCTACTAAAATCCTTGGTGGCATGTAGGGAGTCACTGAGAGCACAATCTCCCAGGAATTTCAGAGCATATCAGAGAGAAGGGCTGATTCCCTGGGATCCTCCTGCTTCTCTAGGAAGGAGCGTGTGCCTCTTCTCTGAGAACCATCACCAGAAATCTCATGGGGCGTGTCCTGTTGGGGGTGGGCGGGAAGGGTGGGGTTTTTAGACTTTCACTCCCCAAGACAGCCAGAGGCCCTGTGGTTGTGCTCAAGAGAACCAGGCAGAGCTCTAGCTTGATCCCCAGCTTTTAGCCCCAGCAATCTCTGCCCTCTGCTGCCCCCTCCAACACCACCCAGCCCCCACCCATTAGCCCGGCGATACCCCTGCCAATCTCATGTCTCTCTCCTCCCTCCAGCTGCCGCATGACGTGTCTCGCTCACCACAATCCTTTCCACCACAGCTGCCTTGCAGCAGCGCAGCTCCAGCATCTCCTGCCTTCTGTCCTGTGCAGCAAGACACACGTGTTAGATGGCCTGCAGGGACATGAGCTGCTGCCCCTCATCCTGTACCCATCAGAAGTGGTGTATAGCGAGAGAGAACCTGTTAGCTAGGGAGACCTTCCTGCCCCACCCACACCAGCTCCAGGGCTCAGGCCTCAATGAGGGATTGTGGGGACCCGCCTATTGTCCAAATCCCCCACCACTCCTACACAAGCAGGATCAGGAACTGGGACAGTGCCTGTGGGAGGAGGAGACCTCGGCTGCTGTGGGACAAACATGCCCATCTTGGGGGTCCCACAGCATGGATGTATTAGGGGTGGTGGCTCATCATGGACAAGACCTTTGGTAGGGGGTGGAGATGCTGAGAAGGGACAGGACAATCTTGGTTCCAGCCCAGGTGGGGAACATTTGTACCTTTTCTCTGCACTGAAGCTGCTCTCTGATGACCTTGAGAGCAGCTTCATCTGTGGACATGGCCAGCCATTCCTCCTCCTCTGAACCCCTGGGGGTCCCTGCACCAGGGAGAGAAGGGAACAGGGTGATGCCTGCTGCCTCTTGGAGGAAGGACAGGGGTGTGGTGGAGAGAGCAGGATTAAAGACTCCCTTTTCCACCTGAGGCACCCAGGGCAGATCGGGCCCCACACCTCGCTCTCAGGGATGCCTTCAGCCCCCAACAGCTTCAGAAGCCCAGAGCAGAGAGCCCCCCCTCCACTGTCCAGGACTCCATGGGAGGTGTCTTCCCCCCCAGCCCTGGAGCATCAAGGGACAAAGTGGCAGCAGCTCTTGATGCCACCCACCCCCAGTTCCCCTTGCTGCAGGGGCAGCTGTGTGACGGCTCCTGGTGTCAGTGGGGTTCACATGGCTCAGGCCAGACACCTGGGCTGGGGACCCCACCCCACCCCGCCTTATCACTGGGAGAATGTCTGGGTCCAGGGAGTTCAGATCCCTGTCCTCACCCCTCCCTGAGCCCAGCCTGGCTCCTCACCTGGAACAAAGCTCCCTCCCGGTGAGGCAAGGAAGTGCTATCATCCCCCTCTGTAGCATGGGGAAATTGAGGCACAGACTAAGTGACTTGCCCAAGGTTAGTCTGGTGCAGAGCAGAGAAGTGAGTCAGGATCTCCCAAGTCCCAGGCTAGTGCTCTAACCCTTGCACCAGCCTCCCTCTATGACATGAAAGATCTGGTTAAATAAAAGTTGAGGGGTAGGTGGATGCTAGATGTATGTGAGAGAATCCCGGCTGGCTGGGTGCAACACTCGGTTCTTGGAGGAGAGATTTGTGTAAGGATAGGGGAGATGCCAGCTGGCACCGAATCTTCCTTGAGCAGAGACGCCCTTCGCCCTCTGGCAATATGCACGGCCATCACGTGAGATTGCTGTGGTGGCTCTCTGGACAGCATTTAGGACAAACAACAAACCACAAACCTGGAGGAGTTATTGTTATGCTGCCCCTGCCCTGAACTGAGCCGTTAGGTTGTGTGGTTGTCCAAGGTGTCTGCTTTGCCCCCGTATCGCCCTCTGATTTTCCTCTGCCTCTAAATCCCTGTCGCCACCCGCCGCAGCTATGCAGGGAGATCAATTGGCCGTGGAACTACCAGGAATGGGAAAAATTATGACACAACCTATTCTTGGCTGTAACATCCATATATGCATAAGAGGATAGATATGGTGCTATGTAATTTTACGGTCCATGGTGGGGTGGGGGATCTGCAAACGACTTGAAGAGTGCATGACATGGTGAGAAGACTACCAAGTGACACAGGCACAGGGCACGGTGGATGGCCTGCAGAGGAGAGTAGCAAGTCAGAAGGAGTTAAGGCGAACTGTGAACACAGACAAGATGGGATGGATGGAGAGTGATAGTAAGTGGTGAAGGTCGTTTTTTTTGACGGGATGGGGATGGGAAAATTATTGGGCAAACAAGGGTTTCATCTAGGGCGGTAATAAAGAGGACTGTTTGTCAATATGATATTGGTAATTTCGTCAAATCTAATTTGGTGGAGAATGAGATATGACTGTGTTTTTAAGTGGAGAAAGTGTAAAAGGAGGGAAAAAAGCAATAGAGAGGAGATGGGAAAGTTCAAGTGATATTAGTTTGTGGAGGAAGTTCAAAAGTAACGGCAAAGCAACAAAGAAGATTACCTGTTAATAGAAGAGATAATGGGTTGGTAGAAGTGAAGGGACCTGGAGGAGTGGGGACTGTTTAGACCAAATCAAACATAACAGGCTTTTTACTACTAGGGTACATGGAAAGGCATTGAAGAGAGGAAAGAGAGTCTAAGATGAGAATGAAACAAAAGGAACAAATATTGCGGTTGGGAAGTGAATGGGCTTTGGTGGTGAAGTAGTTACTCAATTAGATGTACTGGGGTTGACAAGTTATGTATAGTTAGAGGATAACCAGTATACCTTGATAAAGAGAAGGAAGACGGTGATTCTACCAAATGGATTGAGATGGTGTGGATTGGGCAGGAGAAAAGTGGGGGGTGTAAAAAGGTCAGCAACGGAAAACTGTGGTTTGAATACATGAGACAAGGGAAGACATAGCTTTGGGAGTAATAATATCTTGTGTGGAGAAAGAATCACTCTTACACCCTGCAAAGGAATTTTCAGGAGGTGTATAAGCTAATGAATACAACTGTGAGTTCAACAAACAAGAATTTATTCAGACACCCAGATGATTTGAAATTTCAAGAGGTAAAAAAGCAAAGATAAACACGGGGGATATAGTAAAAAATTGCATAGAAATGGGATATGAAGGGAAGAAATTTAAAAACAGAAAGAACAATTGATGATATAGCTTAAGATATGAACTTTAGAGGTGGGGGTTTACTTGGGAGCAGTTTAAAGAGATTAGTTTGCATACAAGAGGCGTCTTTTTTAGGTTCAAAGAGGATTTATGGAAAGTATAAAAATTAAAGCGTATAGTTTAGATGTATAAAGAAATATTTTACTGGGTTTGTTGTGAGTCGTATAACAGTCAAAATAAAATACAGTGGTTGTCTATGAAATGAATGATAAGGTAAGTATTAGTGTGAAAGTTGGGGATAGGTGAAGATGTTTATACATCTGTTGTATGAAGGTGTGGGGAAGAGACGGTAGGGTGTGGGTGGGAGTAGACAAAAGATGGTAAAAAACATTTGATTGTTATTGTGAGTACAAGATGATATTTAGTTACTACTTATCTGCAGTGATAAGTCAGTGTTAGGGTTGTATGCTTTATGGGTGTTGGCAAATGCGGAAATATTTATACAAAATTTATTTTAAGGCAGGGAAGGAGGATTGTTGGTTGGTGCGGTTTAAAATAGTTGTATTTGGTCAACTGGGGAGTAGGGTTGGGAAGGGCATGGTGTGTGGGAGTGAAGAGAAGTTGATTTGGGTTGTGATCATTGACTCCTAAGAAAGAGAAGATGGATTTAGATTTTAGTCTCTGGTTGGGTGTACAGGGAGGAATTATTTTTATTAAGTTCTAGTGTGGGGAGCTTGTTTGTGGTGGGTGGGGTGTACTTGGGTCAGATTCTGTGTTTTGTGCTTGGTAGTGCTGAGTTTAGATTATGTGGGTTTGCAGTTAGAGCTGTGTGTGTTGAGGGGGAGGAGTTACAAGAGGTTGTAAATATTCCGTGTGAGAATGTACTCTTTCAGTTTGGGTTTGGGGAACGGGAGTGGTGGCGAAGCAGTCAATGGTGCAGGCAGAGAGTGGTGTTGGTGTGGATGAATGGTAGAACAGAAGTAAAAGGCGTACCCATGTGATAAGACAAAACTGTCCACGTGAGCCAAAGAGCTACTTGTAATCCATGCCCTGTCACCATTTAGTGCTCGAGGGATGGAGTCACCGACGGCTTCAGCGCGTGGGCAGGCGGAGCTGTTCCTAGTGCTGCGTGGGGCTGTTGCAATGAGTCGGGAGTGCGACGAGACCTTGCTCTGCTCCTGCATGCTTCTGGCGGGGGGCAGCACATCGGCCACCTCTGATCACGCTCCCTGTGCGTGCAAAGTCCAGGTGGGAACCCCAGCATTGGCCTAGAGCCCTGTGGGTCCCCAAAACAGCCATTTTCCGAGCTCGTTGGCTCCGAAACATTCCATTTGGCGAACCCTAGTGTATCTCGGAGACCGGACCATTTCAGTCAGTGCGGCGTCTAGATCAAGTGCATCAAGGAGCCCATAAGTGGAAGCGTTCCGTTGGTAGCAGTGGTGTGGCAGTTGGGTGTGAGGTTAGTCCTTGGAGTTTCATCGAAGTGGCCTTCGCCGCATCAGCAGATGGCGTGATGAGGATGAGGGGCTTCGCAGGTGTAACGATTCTGCGTATTTGATACTGCTGATGGCATGTTCAGCGGGGGTGTGGGAAGGTGCCTTTGGGCAGGTGGGGTGATTAGTTTGAGTGTTTGGTAGGGTGGGTGGACTCCGAGAGCTATTGGGGCGGGAGCAGGCCGCATGTTTCACAGCACGGGGTGTGGATTTTTGATGGCTATATGAGTTGCTCTGAGCTGCTTTTTTCTACCTGCATGGGGACTCGATCCTGCAGCACTGGCAGGTTCCTGTTGGTGAGACACCCAATGGGTTGATTCAGTGCTCAGCCTTCGTTCAGATCAGAGCCCAGCTGAGATGAGTCTCGTAGTAATTGCCGTCTCATGTCCCCAAGCTTTACCCTCTTACGTAATCCCCCCTGCTATTTCCAGCCTCTGTAATAACATCTCTTTTTAGCATCTCTGTCTAGCTGCATCGAGGTAAGCCCCCTTCTTTATCCGCGGCTAAGTTATAAAACCTCGCTTCTATGACGGTCTGGCCCACAATGCGCTGACCCTTTCCAATTGCCCCGGTGGGCGTATTCTGCGTTGAGAACCCCAAAGAGAGGCAGGGACGTTTGCACTTGCTCAAACAGCCCAGCAGCAAGCACTTTGTGGCCTGCAGTCACCTTGTAGATTCATAGATTCATAAGACTCTAGCGTGGTGGGAAGGACAGACTCGAGGAGTCTATTCCAGATCACAAAGTCCCCTGCCGGGTCGTCGATTGCAGGGAAGCCACAAATACCTGTCTTAGACCAGTCCTCCGACTAATCCTTATCTAATACCTCTTATAAGGATATCTCCAGAGATGGAGATTCCACAAACTCCCTGGGCAGTGTTATTCCAGTGTTCATTCACCCTTCTGTTGATCTCTACGCTAAGGAGGAGGAAGCTTTTCCGAATGTTCCTAACAACCTAAAAGGCGCACACTTGCATAGCGAGTTAAAGCATTGCTTCTTTTTCTATCATTAGAGGCTACACGTGAGTGAAGCAAAGAATGGTTTCTCCTCTCCCTGAAATGACACCCTTCTAAGATACCTGAAAACTGCTATTCATGTCCCCCTCAGTCATTGCGTCTAAATTATTCAAACTAAACAATACCCCAATTCTTTCACGCCTTCCTTCCCCTGGAAGATGAAGCCCTCCAATTAGCACTTGTACATCGTATGGATCTCCCAAACACGATACATTATACAGATGGCGACAATGCGAGACCAATGAGATTTAACTGTTTAGCCCATGGCGTGAGTCTGGGTCGTCTAGTGGCCCGAGCTGGGAGAGTAGAGGTCTCGCATGGTGACGTATCCGAATGCCCCGTAGCTTCTCTTCCGCTGCGTTGCTGGTGGGTTGATATTGTGCATGTGAATGATGTGAGCGGACTGCATGGAGCGTATGCCCGTAGGCCATTGCCATATGCTCGTGGGAGAGTTAGCTCAGCGAAGAGCTTGGGTAATATTGGTCTCTGGTCTGATAGCAGAACTAGAGTGTGGAGCTGGCTGTAAAATTGGGATGTTTTAGTAGGGTAATATGTAGGGTTAGGTATATACCATTTATGGATATGCTGTCGGATAGCGTTCCCGGCCGCCGCGTGAAAAGCATGAGCCGAAAGGTACCTCATTTGTGGCCTGTTGTGTTTATGCTAGCCGACCAATTGGGCTATTGATGGCGTTGACGGTCAGATGTTTGGCTGACATGGATGCGCCTGCTGCTGGATTGAGAGAGACAGACAAGATCCTGGGAAGTAGGCAGACTTGCTTCTGTCCGTTACATAGCCTCTGGTGCGTGCATGTGAGGAGTCCTAAGCGATTCTGAGGGAAGCTGATGTTCATCAGCCAGTTGTGTGTTACGGCAAACAGGTCACTATCCCTGAATATTGACCAAACCGTGGGAATATTTCACAATAGCTCGCTTTGAGGATAGGAACTGCAGTGCCTGGGAAGTGCTGAGGTGGGATTTTGGTCCATTCCTCTTGAGATTTTATGAACAGTTTTCCGAGTGTTGAATGATATGTAAAGGACCACGCATTTGGTGATGGTGAAATGAGAGCATCCACTTATTATTGTACATTAGACAAAGATGGACACTGGATTTAGAAATGGGAATTATCATTATAGTTTCTTACTTGGCTAACGCAGTGAAGATAGTTAAATTAGTACTAATGGTGATGGCTTGGCAGGTATGAAATATTCAAAGAGATGAAAGCGTCATAAGCAATTCAGGGTTATAACCAGCTACTAACTGACAGTTAGTGCAGGAAAAGAAATGCTTCCAGGTCCTATTCTAGTAGCGTGTGAAGATTATCTTGGCCGGGTTCTCCGTCTAGCATCTGCTGCTGGCCACTGTTAAGATGACAAGGTAACTGGATTAGGTGGACTGATCCAATGATTTGGCAATTCCTACAGTGCTATTGCATCCTCAAACCAGAGTTCTAGACAGCTTCTTTTTGGCAGAAC
>NC_133772.1:30486797-30488015 GCF_003597395.2 Chelonoidis abingdonii | reverse complement strand
GGTCTGAGGGGGAAGGGCAGGCTCAGGGTCAGTGTGCCCTGGCAGTCGAGAAAGGGGGGCACTACGACCCTGCAGTGGCAGTTAATGCAGGAAGGCCGCATAGAGTTGCATGAGAGAGACAGAGATGCTCTGGGCCGTGGAGGGAGGTATGCAGGAGCAGTAAGTGGGAGCCGGGGGACACTCGGGGGAGGCGCGTGGGGACAGCAGACAGGGCCAAGGGAGAGACCTGACCCCAAACTTTGGTGGAGCCGGGACCACAGGCCCTCAAGATTATTGAAGACCAAGCACAACGGGCCCAGACAACATGCCACCCCTGTCCCCATGGCCATGGCAGCATGGGATTGCTGGTGCTGCACCATGCTCTCCAGGAACCCTCCAGCCTTCCATATCATCTCTGCAGCATCAGAACTGCAGAGCCCAAATTGAAGCAAAGGAAATGCCTATTTTCCACAGAATCCTTCCCTCAGGGCTGGCTAGGGTGACTAGATGTCCCATTTTTATAGGGACAGTCCCGTTTGGGGGACTTTTTCTTATATAGGTGCCAATTACCCCCCACCCTCTGTCCTGTTTTTTCACAGTTGCTATCTGGTCACCATAGGGCTGGCGCATTGAGAGCAGAAATCCCTGCGGCAGTTAATGTTGCTCTAAACAAAGCTGCCAAGGGCTGTGCAGCTTTTTGACACACCATGTAAAGTGATCAGTTTGTAGGGAGGCATAAAGCCCTACACTAATTGCTCTAAGAGGATTCCCCCGAGCAATTGGAGAAGGCAGGACCCTCTTTCTTACCTCTTGTAACAGGGAAACAAGGGGTTAAGGAGCTGCTCTGGCCTCAGCCAGCCCCACCCCAACACACTTGGGGCAGGGCAAGCACAGACTGGGGGAAGGATTTAAAAGGGAACAGGCAAGCTCACTTGTGGGTAGACCTGGCAAGAGGTGGAGGGAGAGAGGCCAGAGGCTGTCTGGCTCTTTGGAAGCTTTGGGATCTGGAGAGAGGTCTCTGGATCCTCAGGATGCACAGGTTAGGAGACATGTGGCTCCTGCCTACTCCACATAGGGGCACCATTTAAGGGGGGAAAGGGATAGATGATAAGTCAGAAAATATCATATTGCCCCTATAGAAATCCATGGTACACCCACATTTTGAATACTGTATGAAGATCTGGTCACCCTATCTCAAAAAAGTACAGAGAAGGGCAACAGAAATGATTAGGCGTATGA
>NC_133772.1:30485157-30486697 GCF_003597395.2 Chelonoidis abingdonii | reverse complement strand
CAACACACAACCAGCACCTCACGAGGAGACACTCATACAACCCTCCAGTCAAATGACATTAAAAGGCGTGGATCATTTTGCCCTAATGGGAGGATATGAGATCTACTACTGCTGCCAGCAAAATTGGTGAAGGGGGAGGAGTTTCCCCCTTAGTTCAAAGGGAGAGGCCTGTGTGTAACCTTCTCTCAACCATGCATGCAGCATGCACCAATGACACGCCCAGCTCTCTGGCACCCAACCAGGTGATCCTTCCTTCGCCAGCCAGGCTCCCTGTCCTTGCTGCCAAATCCCAGAACCATGGGAGGAGGGATGGGGATTGGAGCAATCTGCAGCATCTGGAGGGATATTTGGTACCGACAGCCCCTTGTATCTTTGCTGCCTCCCGCTGCTCCCGAAACGGACAAGTCCCACAGCTCTTAATAGTGCAAGAGATGCCCACAGGATCTGAATGGCTGCAGCAGCGAGGCCAAGCACAGAACAGCAGCAGAGGGGTGGCTTTGAACCCAGAGTTCACCCCACCCCACCATCACAGGCAAGTCTCCCCCACACTAGAGGTATATAAAGTTAATTGCCTCCCCTGGGGATCACTGGTGCTCACATGCCAGGGAGGGGACAAGGTAAAAGCCTAGATCCAGATCTGGGTGCTGCGGTTCTTAGAGTCATGGATGCACAACCCAGAAGTCAACTTCCTGCTGCTCCACTCTCACCACTACAACCCAGTCCCTTCCCAGGAGCCCTAGCTCCCAGCCCCCCACTTGAACCACTAAATAGCAACACTTCTGTGGAAACCCAGCACCACCACGATCCAGTCCTGTCCCTGCCTTAAAAGAAAGGGCTGAGAAATAGGCCAGGCGAGGGCCCAAAATGCACCAGTGAAGCAGGACAACATCCTACAGACGTGACTGATTCACTGCCAGAGGGAAGGAGACTAAGATTACGGGGATTCCCTTGATCCCACAGGATAGGACAGGGTGGCCCTGAAATGGTTCTGGGGACCAGCTTTTGCTGGCTACTTACCCCCACCCACACCCCTTCACCGTCTCGTCCCCACAGCCCTTGCATGGACACAGGATGGATAAGACAATTTCCTGCACTATCCTGGCCAGACCTTGCAGAACTAAGTTTAAGTAGCTTAGGAGTTCATTGCATTACAAAGGCAGGCGGTTATGTTTTATTGTGGGACTGTATACGACGTCTACAACGGAAACCCAGGGAAGAGTTATGGGCTTTGAGGGACCATCTGAAACTATAGGCCCTTTTAATGTTAAGTACCTTTCCCAGGAAATCTCTGGGGGAGGCGTGTGCAAATGGAACGCCTCTGGTTATGCAAAACTTCAGCCGCTGGAAGCTGCTCCCCAAGGAGAAACCCACTGCCTGGAAGCGGGATGATCTTTGGAAAGCTTATTAGCAGGCACATTGGTTCTTTGCTGGGTTTTAAGAGGGTTTCCCTGCAATGCTCCATGTGCTTGCTAACAGTTGTGTGGTACCTTATCCCCGTGGGAGGCTGGGCTGTTTGTAGCCTCTGAGGAAGTGGGGCAAA
>NC_133772.1:30483404-30485057 GCF_003597395.2 Chelonoidis abingdonii | reverse complement strand
AACAGGTGTGTATGACTGAAGGGCAGGTCTATAAAGGGAAGAGGTCACCCTAGGAGCTTCAAATCTCAGATTTTATCCCTATTGCCTGCTTCGACCAGCTGATCTCAACCCAACACATCCCTCAGGTGGGAGCAGTGGTGAGCTCTTTTCCTATTTTTCTGGATTAGCCACCAGAATAGGGACAGGATACATGTGGCCAAGGAACTAGAGAGGCATGGGGGTCACTTGCAGAGTTGCCTGTTAATGCAGCTCTTATGGGGGGAGCACAGTAGGGGATGTTCACTCAAGGGCACCATTTCAAATGTTGGTGGTGGCGGGGAGGGTAATTGATCAGAATTCCAGGGGCTACTTCGGCACCTGAAAACTGGAGTGTTTTGGCAGATAACTTAGCAATTAGATGACAGGAGCCCTATATCTAATTCCTTCATAAAAGAAAGAAAATTACATCAATATTAGACCCACTGAGCTCTAATACTAACATGGTCTGACACCTTTTGGAAAATCACTTTAGGGACACTGGTTAAAATGTTAATGTATATTCTTACTTAGTTACTAACTCTGTAGAGAGAGAGACTCTGCCAGGACTCCTGGGTTCTATCCCAGCCCTAAGAGGGGAATGGGGTCTAGTGGGTTACAGTGGGAGGCAGATACAGCTCAGTTATATATAGGAACATCAGAATGGCCAGAGTGGTCAGATCAATGGTCCATATAGTCCAGGATCCTGTTTTCAAACAGTACCAATACTGGGTGCTTCAGAGAGAATGAACAAAACACGCAATCACCAAGTCGTCCAATCCTAGCTTCTGGCAAACAGAGGCGAGGGACATGCAGAACATGGTGTTCCATCCCTGCCCATCCTGGCTAATAGCCATTGATGGATCTATTCTCTAGGAACTTATCTAGTTCTTCTTACAGTTTTGGCCTTTGCAACATCCCCTGGCAAAGACTTCCATGGCTTGTGAGGAAATACCTTCTTTTGCTTGTTTGAAATCTGCTGCCTATTAATTTCATTGAGTCACCCTTAGTTCTCATTGTTAGATGAATGAGTAATTAACATTTCCTAATTACTTTCTCCACACAATAAAGAGTGAGATGGCAATATGCAGATATAAGAATACTCAAGATGAGTTTAAAGTCCAAAACCTGAACTGCAAGAGTCCAAAGGGATCTCACAAAACTGCGGACAGGGCAAAACAACAATGGCAATGAATTCAGTGTTGATTAATATAGAAGTCATCAATATGGCAAAAATGTATCCAAATTATACATCCAAATGACGGATCTAAATTAGCTGTTAGCTGCCAAGCAAAGGGTCTTTGGAGTCATTGTGATAGTGTCTGTAAAACATGCTGCTTAGATGTGCAGTGGTAAAATAATAAAAAAAGGAACAACCATTTGGAAAATTATTTAGAAAGGATAGATAATAAGGCAGAAAAAATATATTTGCCCTTAGAAGTCATGGTACACGCCCATCTTCGAATCCACTGCTGTTGAAGATCTGGAGTCAACCGTATCTTCAAAAAATACAGAAGAAGGGCAACAGAAATGATTAGGCAGTATGAGAAGCTTTGTATGGAGGAGTTAAAAGAACGTGGGACTTTCATATTGAAAAGTGATGACTAAGGGGGATGCGAAAGGTCTATGAATTAGTCG
>NC_133772.1:30477671-30483304 GCF_003597395.2 Chelonoidis abingdonii | reverse complement strand
AAAGAGAGAGATTTGATTCTTTTCAATACTTTCTCAAGAAACTTTTCCTTAGCAAGCCATGTACTTGATGCCAGAGGGAGGTCTCCTGGTTCGAGAAGCAACCGGAAAATGTGATGCAGAGGAGACAAACCAGAATACAACACAGTGCGGGTGACCGTCTTTAGGGCTATTTAACAAGTGCCGAATCAGGCCCTGGCGCCTAGTGAGAATCCCTTCCCTGGCTAGAGGTGCTATTTTTTCATTTTTTATTCACCTGGGCCGATGCTTCCAAGGTCCTTCGCTAGCTTCAGGACTTAGAGGGCACTGAAGGACACAGCCGCCAAAGTCTCAAGAGCAACTGCCAGTGAGTACAAGCCCCACGTGTTTTTTTTTTCAGTCATCCCTGTGCCAGGACCGCCATCAAAACTGTTTGAATTGGGCCTGCACTTCTAAAAGCTGGCTCTGGACAGCACACTGGGAGTTGAAACGCAGGATCTCCTGTTTACTAGACAGGAGTGCTTAGCCAGCTAAAGCCATGGTGCCTGTCCCCTCACAAAAGTGGCTTGCAACTGTTCATTTGATGGCCCAGGCCAACACTGCACATTCAATCTAAGTGTTCCCCATTTCCTCAAGACTTGCAAGGAAGTAACTGGCAGGCCGAGCAGGGTGTGTCTCTTATACATCCTTATCTAATATGTGTGAACAAAGAAACAAAGAAACTGTATGTTGCTTCTGCCCAGCAGATGGGTTTGTTAGTAATAATGGGAAGTGAAGGGCATAGAGCTAAAGTGTCTTACTAGCCTGGCAACAAACCAATAGGGAAACCTCCAGAAAGTGGTGGCAGGCCCATTTCGATGGGTTCCCAGCTGCAGAGCAGGGGACTGGGCCGGCAATCTTGGAAGTCGTCCCTTACGTTTCGCCCTGTGGCCCTTCTGACTCCAGCTTGAGGGAGAGCTTCTTTTTCTTCCCCTTGCTGACAAAGAGCAAGGGAAGAATGAAAGGTCAGGTGGGCCAACTCGGTGCAAAAGCCCATGCTGTCTTTTCCCGTTGCATAGTCTAAAATGAGGGACTTGTGGCAGATAAAGGAACTACTGCACTTTCAGAAACACCACAGCTCTACACACAGGGGGACAGAAGAGCATTCTAAGGTCTGGGATTGAACCAGGGACTTTCAGTTTAGCACTCACCCAACTCAACTACTTCAGCAGCTGCTAGATTGCTTTTCAGCCTGCTACTTTTCTGTCTGGGATGTTTTTGTCAGCTGTGGCACAGAGAAAGGACGTCATTGGGAGCAGACCATGAAGGCAAGATTAACTTTTGCCTTCCTTGCTCGGCTTTACTCACTTCCTCACCCTATTCCTGCCTTAGTTCCTGGGTTTCCTGAAGGCGACTGGGGCCCAGTGGGATGAAGAGGAAGTTGGGCAGCTAGACCCTGGTGGCAAAACTCCTGCCACCACTTGCCACCCCACTCTCTTCTCCCAGCTTCACATATTGCCCAACAGGGACTTGGTGCCCAGCAGTGCAACAGAAGGCAGTGGACAGAGCCACCCTCGCCTTGAAGCTCCGGCTCATTAAACCATATCTTCAGTCGATGCTGGCCAATGAGAGACCGACATCGCTTGCTATTTTAGCACTTGAAAATCCCATTGGCCAATCTTTGGATCTCTCTAATGCTGCGCTTCAGTTCATGACGGCAAAGGCGAGAAAAGCAACCTTTGAACTAAAGCACTAGGGTTAACATCCTAACGCTGTCTCCTACTGTAACACTATTTAATACTGGCCCACCCTGTGCTGGTGACAGTTCCATTTCTAGATGTTAGTACATTTCATACGTACCCATACTCTGGAATACACTGAAAGGTTTAGCAAATTTATCTGCCTAGGGGCAAAACTGTCTTAGAATATTGGAAATCCCACACCTTTAAACAATTTACTCATTATCTTCCACAAGGAAATGGCCAGACTGAGATTTCATTTATAATGAATGTAAAGATTAGGTAAACTGCAAAAGGACAGAGTTTAAATGAGAATTCCAGACATTTGACAAGAGTACTGCTAAAATCTCAAATGATGATAGACTTTCTTTTAGACCTTAAGTGCCAGATTACTTAAGCTGGGTGCAAGTCAGATAGGTCGCAGGAAGTCAAGACCATACTGATACACTAGTTGAAGATATATGTTTCAGTCGTGTAAACTCCAAGTCCTTATATGTAAGTCTATTTCTGAATAAACTGGATTTATCAAATGTTGCTACATTGGATAACTGATATGGGAGCTTTTACTCCCTTTTTTTAACTGCACTACTACACACTCTCCCCCCAAGGCCACACCCACACAAGACACCATCTTCCCCAAACTGCAACCCTTTCCCCCTCCATCATTTGTCCGAACAGGCCAGTAAAGAGTGGTGGGGCCATGGCCCTCTAAACCCCCTGTTCCAGCACCCCTGACACAGAGCCTAAGCAGGCAGCAGTGGTGCGCGTTGTTGAGTATGTGACAGAGCGTGATGAGCGATGCCAGTGAGAAAAGGGGGGCTGATGTCAGGCTGTCCTGCCCCCTGCTGCATGGACTGGTTGCTTTCCAGCTGCTGTCTGAACTTAGAGACTCTTCCGCAACACACACACACGC
Source organism: Chelonoidis abingdonii (assembly GCF_003597395.2). Lineage (NCBI taxonomy): Eukaryota > Metazoa > Chordata > Testudines > Testudinidae > Chelonoidis > Chelonoidis abingdonii. The sequence continues at coordinate 30,480,697 of NC_133772.1, read as the reverse complement.
TCTCTACCACCACCATGCACATGGCAGTTGAAAAGCAGATGGCATCTAGTAGGATGCCATCAGAAATGGGTTAGAGAAATCTGCATCATGTGATCCTGTACCAGCCGGTGAGGCATTGCAAACGCCTCCAAAGCACCCTGCAGCCAGTGGGCAACAGTGATAGCTACCCACAGTAGCACTGCTCTCTGTGGCAATCCAAGAGATTCTAGCATTGGATGTGCTTCTGGTGACACAGGTGGACATGCAACAGCGGTTCAATGTAAAACATTTAACTAAAGCCACATTACCGTTCCAGTGTACACCTGCTGAGAGTGGAGACAAGCAGGACAGCTTCGTAGAATCATTGTTGCCACCCCCAAGCACAAAGGATCGCACTGGTCCTGCAGCTTCAGTGGACCTCCACCGCCAGGCACGTCTGCGGAGGTCCACTGAAAAGCCATGGGACCAGTGGACCTACAGGCAAGCCACAGAAGGCACCCGCCTGCACCCCTAGCAGCAACCAGCAGAACCACCCCTGCAGCTTGCCGCCCCGGCAACATGTTGGAGCCGTCCCTGGAGACAAGATCCAGCTTCCTTGAAACTAAGAACCAAACTTCCATGCCGTAGTTAGGCAGGATTCAAACCTGCACAGGGAGAACCCCAAGGGATTTCTAGTTCCATGACCTTAATTCAGTCGGACACAACTATTGCTGATGATGTGCTCTCACTACAACCTAGGTTTCGTTCGTCACTGAGTGAATCATTTCCATTATTCCTCAGACCAGCTTCCCAACAACACACCACTGCTGTGCCATTGTTAATGGGTGTCCAGATGCTGAATTGCAAGAATTCCTGCTCCATTCCCTTCTGGCTGGACCATGAGAGAGAGTGCTTTGTGCTAATGACGTTCTATAGCATTGTTCATTTCCTGCCTTGAATCATTCAGTACAGTTCCTTCACCATCATATCCCCGAGTCAGCATCAGATTGCGCATAGGCAGAGGGCAGGTTGTCTCTCTGGGCGACGAGATTTCTGCCAAGGGAGTTGTGGCTCCTTTCTTTCCTCAACCTGGAGTAAACTCAGTCTTTATCCCATCCTGATGTTCAAGGTAACAGATGACGCCAAGAAAAGAGTGGACAGGGTGGGTCTCCAGGGAGGGGAGAGAGGTTTGAAGAGGTGGGCAGGGCAAGGGGAGGTGCAGAGAGGCATGGGTGGTGAGCAGGGCAGTTCTCAGGGGAGAGGTAAAACAGAAGTGAGGGGTGGGCAGGGCAGGGCAGGTCTCAGGGGAGGGACGAGAGTTGTGAGTGCTGGGCAGGGCAGGTCTCAGGGGAGGGGGCAGAGAGGTGTGGGCAGTGGCAAGTCAGGTTGGGGGGCGCAGAGAGGTACACAGAGCGGTGGGTTCAGGGCAGCGTCTCAGGGGAGGGGCAGAGAGGTGTGAGCTATATGGGCAGGCAGGTCTCAGGAGAAGGGGTAGAGAGGTGTGGGGCGGTGAGCGGTCGGGAAGGGTCAGAGAGGTTGGGCGGTGGGCAGAGTGGGTCTCAGGGAGGGGGCAGAAAGGTGAGGGTGTTGGGGCAAGTTCAGGGGAAGGGGCAGAGAGGTGCAAGTGGTGGGGCAGGCTGGTCTTAGGGGACGGGGCAGAAAGATGTTGTGGGCAGCAGGCCAGATCTCTTGGGGTAGGGGAGGAGAGAAGCGAGGAGGCCCTTGAGGGGAGGAGAAGAGCGAGCAAAATGTGGAACCAGCAGGCCTCAGCAAGAGGAAGAGCAGTGGGTAGGATGTGGCCAAGGGGAGTGAGGGCGGAGCACAGGTTGGGGCCTAGATGAGGAGAATGAGGGAAGGGATAAGAGTGGGGGGAAACAGCACCAACGGTCTGGGCAGGGCTGCTCAAGAGGATTCAGGGGACCTGGGGCAAAGATTTTGGGGCCCTTACCTAAAAAAAAGGTGGCAATACTATAGTCCTCAATGAGGGCCCCTGCAGGGCCTGGGGCAAATTGCCACAATTCCCTGCCCTCCTTGGACATGCCCCTGCCCGTCAGCCTCCTCCTGCATAAGTCCCCCTGACCTTAATCATTTTTGTTGGCCCTCCCCTAGACTCTCTCCAATTTGTTTTCGGGGGGGGGGGGCGAAAACTGGTGCAATGCTCCAGAGTGGCCTCACCAGTGCGAATAAGGGGAATAATCCTTCCCTCATCTGCTTGCAAATGGCTCCTACTAATCCACCCAGTATGACCATTACCCATATTAAATACAGCAATATTTTGAATAAATTTGGTTAGCCTACCGTCCAGTCAGGAGGATTATTTTCCGCACCATATTCATAAATAATAAAGATGCTCAGAGCGGAGAGGAGAGAGCTGTCCTGTCCGTGTTGTTAACCATCTCTCCAAGAGGTAGTAGCTATGTCACTGGGGAAAGCTATTTGTTGGGCAGCCTGTGTGTCTACATGATATATAGAAGTTTTAATCAAACCCATTTTTAAAACCCGCTGCTGGCAATAGAAAGGAGCTCTCGAGCAGAGCCTGTCCTTCAAAATCCTTAAGGTCAGTGACTTGCCTGTGGAGCTGTCATGGGGGGATAATTACTCAGTGGTCCTTGTTCAAATCCAAGTGCCCTCTTACAAATCTCTTCCTTTAACAAAAGATAATTGCTTTATCCTTTCCATTATGTTTCAGGAGCTCCACTGAATAGGGATGCCTGAAATGAATGAAAACACTCAAACATTTTCCTATGCAAAGCATAACCTAGCAAACATGTCCCCCAGCTGAAATCAGTTCCAATCCTCTAAGTGTCTAGTTTGTTTTCATCAATGAAACAAGAGGCAACATGAAAACACATTGCAGGTCCTTGGCCTCCATGGGCTACAATGTGCAGAAGAACACGAACCACATACTCCGAGGAATGCACTAATGGCTGTATTACATTTGTAAGTAAGTTGCCAGTGGGACTGAAAACTCTACTAGAAGGTGGGCCAGGAGACTGTTACAAAATAAAAATAACCAAAGGATTACCAACTCCCTGTACAACATTCAAATCTCCTGTTTGTGCACATAC
>NC_133772.1:30463244-30477646 GCF_003597395.2 Chelonoidis abingdonii | reverse complement strand
GTACGTCAAAATTACAAAAGTTCATATGCGTCAAGCAAATGCATTTTGTTATTGCTTATCTATGGCAATGAATAAATTACAGGTTTACAGCCCCTAAAACTTGCAATTTATCATCCTGCAGGAAGAGAAAATCATGCATCGAAATCATATGAACTCAAGCTACAAATGCAATGAAAATAGAGATATTCAAATTAAACATATGGGGGGAACCGAGAACCACCTTGCTGGGGTGCCAACTGGTCTAGGGGTGCCCTGCAGGTGAGAACAGAGTTAGAGTGTCACATGTCTATCCAACGTAATCTGTGGGGCACTCTCTGTGAGGATCGTGTACCCAGAACTCAGGGCTGAACAGGCCCCTGCTTGAGGGGTGCTGCATGTTTACAGCGCTCGAATCTCAGATAATTTGTCTCTCTCTCCCAAACCAGGCTCTGCGTCCTCCAGAACTCCTGGCGCTGCCTCTGCTTCCTTTCACATTCTACCGCAGGAACAGCAGCAAGGTCAAAAGGCAAAAAATGAGCCATAGGCACTAGGTGGGCGGCAAGCTCAGAGCCTCAGAGTGTTTGCCGTCTGTATTTGCTGAGACCTTCAGGGACACATTGTGAGGCATAATCCACAGGCATTCTTAATTAACAGACAAGGATTAAGAGCACCAGACGGGTCAGATTGGCACCACCCAGTCCGGCTCTCCATAGTGGCCGAAAACCAGGTGCCCAAATGAATGAACAAACAGGAATCCTCAAGGATCTAGTCCCTGCACCCTCTCCTAGCAAACCGAGACAGGGACACTCCCCCCATATCCTGCCAGACCATGTCCTCTCATGAATCGATTTAGCTCTTTTTGACACCCTGTAAAGTCTTGGCCTCACAATATCCTGGCAATGAGTCCGCGGTTGACCGCATTGTGGTGAAAAAATCTCTTTGTGTTTTTCAAACGTGCTGCGTATTCATTCATTTGTGGAACGCCCCTAGTCTTGTTTAGATAGGAAAAGTAACCTTCCTTATTTACTTCTCCCCACACCAGTCATGATTTTTATAGACCTCTCTTACATATTTCCTCCTTACTTTCTTCCTAAGCGCAAAGCCCAGTCTGGATTAATTTCTCCTCATAGCAACACTCCATACCCCTTTCTGAACCTTTTCAATTCAATACAGTTTTTTTAAAGATGGAGTGAGCAGATCTGCAACCAGTATCAAGCTTGGCTTACCAATGGAGTATATATGCAATATGATTTCTCTCTATTATCACACCTTCTTAATGATTCCCAACATTCTGTCGCTTACCCGCTACTGGCAGCATTGAGTGGATTTGCAGAGAAACTATCCCAGTGACTTCCAAGATCTCTCACTGAAATGCTAACAGCATCTTCCTCGCATCATTTAATAACTGTAGATATTGGGATTATTTGCCACTGTCAATCACTTTGCATTGATCAAACATGGAATTCATCTGGCCCATTTTGTTGCCCTTTCAACCCAGTTTGTGAAAATGCTCATTGAACTCCTCCTCACAAGTCTGCTTCGGACTTAACTATCCTGTATTTGAATCATCGCAAAAATTTTGTTCACCTCACTGTTAGCAGATCGTTATGCAATATGTTGAAATAGTCCCAGACAGACACCACTAGTTCCCGTTTGCCATCCTGAAAACTACCATCATCTCTACCCTTGTGTTTTCCGGCACCTTTAACCAGTTAGTGATCCACTGAGCACCTTCATGAGGTGAAAGTAAGCCGGTCCGGTCCGTAGGGTACCGGCAAGATGGGTACTCTGTGCCTCGCCCGCCCGCCCCCAGGCTGATGATTTAAAGGGCCCAGGTCTCCTGCAGAGGCCAGAGCCCTGGTCCCCTTTAAATCCCTCCTGCCCCCCTGCTGGACCCTAGGACAAATCACTGCGTGGACACGCTGCTCTCCCCCGCTCCATCACTAGGAACACAGAGCAAGGGGGCGGAAGACTCTTCCTTACAGTGACGGGCACCGTTGTCTGAACTGTGTCACTCCCATGACACCTCCTTCCCCAAGACCCACACTCACACCCACCCCTCCCCCCGAGGCCAACACCCACTACAACACGCTCTTCCCCCAATGACTCTCCCTTTTGCCCCCCCCAGCATCCCTAACAACTGGTAAAGAGTATGGGGCCACGCCCTCTACTGCCCTGTTTCCACCACCCCTGCAGCAGAGCTAAGCAGGCAAGCATTGTGTGTGTGTGTGGTGTGTGTGACAGATGGCTGCTGTGCTGAGCTCAAGCCAGTGAGGAAACGTGGCTGATGTTGGGCTTGTCCCCCCTCCCCTCTGAACTTAGAGACTATGTTCCACACACTCCCTGTTCCCCCAACCCACACACAGAACACACTCCTTACCCACCATGCACACTGCAGGAAAAAGGCCAGCTGGCACATCTAGTAGATGCCTGCATTTGGACATGGATATGAAGAAGACCTGCATCATGTGATGCAGTACCACCCACGAGCCATTGCACAACCCTTCCCAAGCACCTGCAGCAGTTGCACAAGTACCCACCAATGCACTGCGCTCTGTGGCCATCCAAGATTCTAGATGGATTGCTCTGGTAAGTACACAGGGGCATAGTGTGCCATGGCACCAGCTGTTACTTAAACCATTTAAAGCCGACATTACCCAATGGGTAACATAAGCTTGAGATGAGCCAAGAATCCGCTCTTGTTAAACAAGAGCCACAGCTTCTCTTAGGGAGATCCAAACCTGTGCAGGGAGACCTAATGATTCTAGCCATCACCTTAACCACTCATCCACAACTATTGCTGAGATGTTGTCTCTCACTAAACTCTAGTTCGTTCTCACTGAGTGAATCAATCCATTGATTCCTCTAGACTCACTTCCCCAACACACACACAACTCTGTGCCATTGTGAATGGTGTGTCCAGATGCTGAACTGGCAAGAATTCCTGCTCCTTTCCCTTCTGGCTGGACCAGAAGAGAGTGTGTTTGTGCAATGACTCCTGTAGCATTGTTTCATTTCTGCCTTGATCATTCAGTACAGTCCTTACCATCGATATCCCCCAGAGAATCAGGATTGTGGCGATAGGCAGAGGCAGTTGTTCTCTGGGCGAGCTGAGTTTGTCAAGGTTGTGCTCCTTTCTTTCCTCACCCTGGAGTAAACTCAGCTTTTATCCATCCTGATGTTCAAGGTTAACAGAGAGTGAGCGCAAGAAGAAGGTGGACAGGGTGGTCTCAGGGAGGGGCAGAGAGGTGTTGACAGCAGGTGGCAGGGCAGGGTGAGGTGTAGAGCAGCAGGGTGGGACAGGGTGAGTCTCAGGGGAGAGGTAAACAGAAGGTAAAGGTGGGCCAGGGCTGTCTTAGGGAATGGGGCAGAGAGGTTTGGTGCATTGGAGTCTCAGGGGAAGGACAGAGAAGGGCAGCAGCAGACTCTGGGGTACAAGGGGTGAGAGACACAAGGAGCCTTGGGAGGAGAGGAGCACGCAAAAGGTGACCAGCAGGCCTCAGCCAAAGAGGGGAAGAACAGGGGTGGAAAGTCCAATGGACGTGATGGCAGAGCACAGTGGGCCATTCCGAGGGAGAGAAATGAATTCAAGGAGAGTGGCAGGGCCGCCCAGAGATTCCAGGGCCTGGGCAAAACACTTTTGGGACCTTGTCCATAGAAAAAAGTGTGCAAATACTCAGAATATATGGATATCTCATGGGATCCTGGCAGGGCTGGCATTAATTGCCCCGACTTCCCCTCTTCTGGTGGCCCTCCCGTCACCTCGTCCTCGTAAGTCCCCTGCCCCCTAAAATCATTTGTTGCTCTCCCTATAACTCTCTCCGAATTGTTTCTGTAGTGGAGGGAGAAAACTGGAACGCAATTGCTCCAATTGGCCTCACCATGCCAATAGAGGAATAATCACTTCCCTCCGCTCTGCTGCAACGCTCCTATAATACCAGCCCACGTAGACCAGTTACCGCCATCTTGAATAGACCACCCAGCAATAGTTTGATCAGTTGGTACTGTCATGCAGGAGTTATTCCTACTCTATCATGAAAGAATGGAACGATGAGCTCTATAAGGCAAGGCAGAGAGAGCTGCTGTCCGTGTAGTTAACCCATCTCCCTAGAGGGTGGTAGCTATGGTCACAGAGAAGCTGTTGGGTTGGGTGTGCAAGGCTGTGGTGTCTCCATGTCATCTCATAATTAAATGAAACCCCATATCTTTTAAAAGCACTGTGGGTCTGGACCCGAACAGACCTGAGCAGGCCTCTCCTTCAAAATCTTTAAGATCCTGACTTACCCTCACAAAGTCTTGGTATTAGGCCCTGTAGAGTGTTGGACTGTAAAGCAAACGGTCCTGTCAACTCCAAATACCCTTACCCTAACCTCTTCCTTCAACAATAATTAGCATTTCCATATGTTGAGAGTTCCAGTGAATAGGGATACTTGAAATGATGGCGCAACACCCCAATATTTCCTGTGCAATAGTGCATAAAAACCTAGCAAACATGACCTTCCCCATTGAATGCAGTTCCAATCTCTAACGTATTAAAGAATCTATTGCGATTTGTTGCAGAAAAAAACATCCTGATTGTAGAAAGAATAGAAAATTATGGCAGCCCACCCAGCTTGGCTAACATGAGAATCCTTTTGATACTAAATCAGAAAGAAGCCAAGCTACAAGAAAGTGAAGCTTGACAAGATGACCAGGAGAAGTATAAAACTACTGCTCAGGCATCCAGAGGTGAAATCAGGAAGCCTAAAGCACACTTGCACGTTGCATACTAAAGCAGAGATTTAAGGATTAAACAAGAAAGTGTTTCCTTCAGGTATGTAGTAACATGATATTGGAAAGTCAAGGAAAGTGGGCCCCTGACTGAAGACAGGGAGGTAAAGCTTAGTGACAGAGAATGTGAAGGAACTAATCATAACCAATGCTTTTTTTGCCCTCTATCTTTGCGACAAGTCACTCCCAGACCTGCTGCACGGCAGCACAGGTGGGAGAAGGCTGACCAACCCTCGTGGAGAAAGAAGTGTCTAAGACGTAATTTAGAAAAAACGGAGACCAGCAATGTCCATGGGAGCTGACCGCTGCATCCAGATGCTAAAGGAGTTGTGGATGGATTGCAGAGCATTGCCATTACTTTGGAAAACTATGGTGCGTAGAGTCCGGATGACTATAAAAAGGCTAATGTAATGCCCCATTCTTTGAACCAAGGTCAGAAGAGATCTGGGAAATATAGTCATCACCTCCCTCACGTCCCTGAAAAATCAATAGGAGGCAGTCTTCAAGAATCAATTCTGAGGCACTTTAGAGGAGCCGGAAAGTGTCAGGAACATCTAGCACTGGATTCACGCAAGGGAAAGTCATTCTTGACTAAACCAATGCCTTGTAAAATGAGATAACTGAGTCTTGATGCGGGGAAAGGCAGTGATGTGTTTATTCATTCCTGACTTAGCAAAGTGTTTGAATATGGTTTCACCAAGTATTCTTGCCTGCATAGTTAAAGAAGTATGGGCTGGATGAATGCGACTATAATAATGGATAGAATCTGCCAGAACTCGCAAGGCTCAACGGGGTAGTGAGCAATCGGCTTCCATCGCTAGTTGGTCGCCGGTTTCACCTGGAGTGCCCAAGGGTCGGTCTACGGCCGGTTTCTTCAATACTTCATTGACTGATCTGGAAGGATGTGTGGACTGCACCCTCAGGCAAGTTCAGATGACACTAAGACTGGGAGGATGTAGATATGCTGGATGTAGGGATAGATACAGAGACCTTAGACAAATTAGAGGACTTGGGGCAAAAAAATCCTGATAGTCAAAAGGACCAAGTGGGCAGAACCTGCACTACGACGGAAGAATGCCGCCATTCACGTTAAGACTAGGACCGGAGTGCTCAGCAGCAGTTCTGCTGAATAAGACCTAGGGTTACATGGACGAAGACAGCTGGCTAAGATCAACAGTTGCCCTTGTGCCAACTAGCTACGCAGCATTTTGGGCTGTTTCATAACTCGGGGCATTGCCAAAGAAGTGAGGGATGTGACTCATCCCTCTATTACGACATGATAGAAAGTCGTCATCTGGAGCACGTTGTCCAGTTTTTGGTCCCCACACTACAAGCAGCATTGAAAAATTGAAATAGTCAGCAGAGAGGCAACAAAAATGATTAGGGGGCTTAGCACCATACTTAGAGGAGAAGCTGAGGACCTGGGATTGTTTAGTCTGCAAATAGATAGAAGACTGAGGGGGAATTTGATAGCTGCTTTCAAGTACCTTGAAAGGGAGTGTCCGAGGAGAGAGCTAGACTGTTGCTCTGTGGACCGTGATGACAGACACAAGATAAATGCGCCTCATGCAATAGGGGAGTTTTGGTTGATATCACGAAAAGATAACTTTCACTAGCGAAGAGTGTGAAGCACGTGGAATGGTTACCTTAGGAGGTGTGGAATCTCCTTCTCTTCGAGGTTTTAAGGCAGGCTTGACAAAAGCCCTGGTTGGGATGCATTAGTGGGGATTGTCCTGCTTTGAGCAGTGGCTGACGAGATACCTCCTGAGGGTCCCTTCCAAACCCTGATATCATATTCATATATCGATGCTCTAATGCCTCTCTCTGGCCATGAAAAGTCGAGTAATTTCTGAAAAACTGAGTCCTGAGCATTAGGAAGTAGCATCTGAATGTTGTTCGCTGTTCAGCTCAGCTGCTGCCTAGAACTAATGCGTGCCTGTGAGTGGGGTACCACAGGGAATACTCAATTACCTCCAAAGTGCCTGCCAGGGCAGGACATTAGCACAGCAAAGGGAGGGTGTGGCAGTGACATCAGGGAGCCCTTTGCAGACCTCAGACTATTTAGTCCACAGGTGGTGGGAGTGCGAAACCTCATCAGAGAGATGCTGACATCAAGCCAGGCAGACAGGGCGAGGGCCGGGGACACCTCAGAGACCCCTGTGCTTGCTTCAGCAAGTCTCCTCCCAGGTCTCTCTGTTGAGGACTCAGAGAGTATTGGGTCATGGCGTGAGCGCCAGGAGGAACTTCTTTGAGTTTTCTCCTTCTGCTTTTAGTGTATTTACTAAAAAACAGCCGTCCTGTTTAGAAGTGGATGCCCCTGAGGTTTGACACCTTTGTTCAGGTCTGATCTGCCGATCTGTTAGAGTTGAATTCTAGGTATTTTTAAAAAAGTCACCGTTAGTTTAAGTGATGGTTTTCACGAAATTTTCTTCTTGCACCTGGGATTTTGTCCCTTAAGAATCAGTGGGGTAACCAGTAAGGTTTGGTCCGCTTTTTGTTCATGCTTTTCCCCTTCAAGGTATCAACTGGGGCTCTAATAAATGGCAACCTTCCTTTAACACAGATCGTTGTTCCATGTAAACTTTCAGATACGTTCGAATGGCAGCTGTTTAGAGGTCATGTGCTTCTAGTTCATGATCAGCAGCAGAGTCTCTGTAAATTGAAGGATTATATCGTATTGTAAATAAAGATGTGGTCTGAACGTGAGCGTTCTGTAATGAGAGGCTGGTTCCCCCAGTTCAGGTCCAAATGCTCTGCTAGAAATGTCCCTGGGACCCCAGCAGGAGTGAAAGGAGAAACCCTCAGCTCTGCACTTAGCTCCAGGCTGATTTATTGGGGGAACAGGGGAGAAATTCTTCTTTGCTGCTGAGTAGGGAGCCAGGGCAGTTCTCTGGGAATCAAGGTGCCCAGCCTGACTCAGCTGCTTCATTGCCCCCTAGGGGCCCTGCAGGCTCAGACCATCCCTGAGGCCTGGTAGCTCCTCAGGGAGCTCTCCTGGTGCAGCTGGCAGGGCAGGAATATCCCATTCTAAGGGCCTGAGTTCAGCCACCAGGAAAGGCAGCAGCTTTGCTCCCTCCTTCTAAACAGAGCTCCACGGTCGTGGTTCTGAACCAGGGGTCCAGAGGCACCCAGCAGGTTTCAAGGGGGGGTTCACCAAAATAAACTAGAATGCAGGGCCAGTGTTAAACTCACTGGGGCTCAGGGCAGAAATCTGAAATCTGAGCCCTCCTGCCTGGGAGTGAAGCCAAAGCAACTTAACTTCATGGGGATCTACTAGCTACCTCCTAATAACAGCCCTGGCTTCTTACTGGACATGCAGAAAAGCAGTTGTTGTGGCACAGGTGGGCTGTGGAGGTTTTATACCATGTGTCGGGGGGAGGGGGCACAGAAAGAAAAAGGTCGGGAACCCCTGCTCCAGGGAACCTCAGAGAATAAAGACTCAATCCGACTCAGTGCTGCCAACTCCAAAGATTTTGCCTTGAGTCTCATGAGAGTTATTGTTTTCCTTAAAGTCCCAGCTCCTGGAGTCAAGTGGAGATGTGATGATTTCAGCCTTTGCTCTTAAGGAAACAGAACCTTTCTAGTCCTTGTGGCTCTTGCTCCCAGGGTGGGTCATTCAGCAGGAATTTTGGATGTGCACAGAACACAGACAGGATTGGTTCCCACATGGTTACAGAGCTGCAGTAAAGTGGAACAATTTTCAGCTTGTGTGATTGGAAGATATCTGGATGCATATTGTAAGACTGTCCTCCATAAATGAGGAAAAGTTGAGGTGCCTTTATTATTCTTTTTTCCACTCTTTGTTTCTATGGGGAATTTGCCAATGCAATATCACTGTCTTCCTTTTAAACAAACAAAAAAGGCAATGGCTGTTGAAAATAGCAATTCCAGTCCTAAAAACTCTGGGAAGCATTTCTTGCTCAATTTTATCCTACTTTTTCTACAGCAAATTACAGTGGATCAGTATATTTGATTTGGGAGAAATGAAGTACAGCTGCCCAAACTGAGCTTGAGCACTCCTGAATTTTGAGGTGTTCAAATCTGGAAGGCAGGTGCTAGATTCCTTTCTGCATATTAGCTAAATCTGGAAAGGAAAAGTCAATTTCTGCTTCCATGGCTCAGAAGTGGAAATCCTCCTACGTGCCTGGTACTGTATCTAAAGCTGCCCAGGTCCAGTAGAGCCTCCCCTCCCTTACTTTTCATTTTAAATTCTAGTGGGACCCACATACCTCCCTTGCTAGGCTTCAGATAGAGAGGGGCACTGTCCATTTAGTCCCCCCAATTCCTTCTTTGGGGGCTGCAAGGTGGGGTCACACCAGTATCCCTAATCCAGTCTGGGGATGTCTTCGAAGGGGATATCTGGGCCAAAGCCTTCTACTCCTTGGGCACATTTGTTCCCCATTCACAGTGCCACCCCCGCTCTAGCAGTGAGCTCTCCATTCACAGCAAGCTGCAGCATGAGGTTTCAGCTACCATACTCCCTCCCTCCCACTCCCTGTAGTGCCCAAGGGAATGCTGGGAAATGTAGTTCTTTCCCTGCTCCAGGGCTGGCTCTATAGGCAGGGAGCTAACCAAGGAACTACAGCTTCCAGGGCCCCCTGTTGATGCTCAGCTCCCAGGCTGGATCTCTCCTAGCTGCCGCCCCTGCACATGGGCTGCCCCAAGCACCTGCTTGCTTTGCTGGTGCCTAGAGCCGCCTTGGGACCGACACATGTTTGTTTTCATCCTCTGAGTCAGGAAAACTACAAAAGCTCTTCTTTTGTACTGGGGCAGGCAAAAATGAGGTGACACTAAATTATTCTGATTGCTAAAAGCAGGTTTAGGAGTTGTGTATTTTGAAAAAAAAAATAAAAAAAATAATATTGATCCTTCTAACTAGCAGCATGAGATAAAAAAAAAGAACACAGACAAACTTGTCAGTAAGGGCTAATGTCCTAAAGGGAAATCAGCAGCGGTTTGTAGCTGGGGGAGCGCACAGTCTGAATGTGTATGACCCGACCCCAGCCCCCATCCCACATAGCAGTAGGGCTTGGCACTTTCTCTGTGCATTGTGTGGTGGCTGAGTGGTTAACCAAGCAGTGACAATCCAAGGAGGTTCCCTGAGTCGGTTTCACTCCTCAGGAGATTCTGCACAATAAAAATTCTGTGCACAATAGTTTAAAATTCTGCATATTTTATTTGCCAATAAATAAATGTGGAGGCTCCAGCATGGCAGTGGGGAGCACAGGCTCCTGATGCATGGCTCTGTGGCACGGTTACGGCTATATTATGTGTATATTCTCATTAAGGGGTGAAAGGAAAGTTCTATGAGAGGGAACTGGCTCCTCCTCTGGACTGCACGGTGTTGGGGATGGGATTTTCAATTGTTAGCAGCTGACGCTGAGGACTGCTGGTACCGTTTCCTGACTGTAGAAGGAAACTATTCTATGATGACACTACGTGGTGCGGTCTGTAGAGAGGTTGGCTAGAGGACGTGTTTCTCTGTAAGTGAACCAGTGGGGGGCAGGTGGTAGGCCTCCTATTCCGTGCTGACCCGAAGGCTAACCAAGTGCAGAGGGGAGTACCTGCTGGCGGGGGACACGCAGGATGCGCGGATGTGAACTGGAGATTTACGTGAAGGAGAGACGTTGACAGCCCAAGTGCAGGGTGGTGCCAATGAACTGTTCAGATCCACTGCAACTCTCACCAGTGGCTCAATGGTGGGCAAATTTCCTGACCCACAGCAGATGGATAATGGGAAGTGAACATACCAAAGCTTGCAGATAAGGAAGCAGGATGGCAAAGGCTGGGGTGTTGGCAGAACAGGAGAGCATCAGAGGTTCTAGTGAGAGAACCAAGGGTATCGGTGGAGTTGGTAAGGGAAGGAACTTGGGGTTTGTCTCTGGTGTCAAGGAAACAAAGTTGGAACATTAAGAAACCAGTGCTGCCAAGTCTGCAGCACCTGGCGTGTGGATTTCCCACAAGGCGCATCTCATGCTGGGAGCCCAGTCAGCCTGTGTACTGTAAGACAGGATAAATGACAGCTGCTGAGTTCCAGGAGATGGGCTTGGACGCTGGCCCAATTTCGAGTGGGAGCACCCCGAGTCGAACGGGACGGGTGGCCTCGCCCTGAACATTTTTGCAAGCCTGCAGGGAATGGAGCAAAGGCAAGGGGATGTGAGGCGACGTGGCGAGGGGACCCGCGGAGGCTGAGATGTTGCAGGACCGGGCATTGTAGGAGAGGACTGCGAAGAGACCACGAGGTGGAGAGGGCAGAGAGACGAAGGAGAGCGCGAGCGCATGAGAGAGTCGAGCGAGGGGTCGAGGGAAAGAGGGAATAGTGTGGGCGGTATGTATGGTGCGGGATGGGGTAAGGCTGCCTCAGACTTTGAATTTGGAGGCCGAGCTCCAAATTCAGTGCAGACTCCTAGAGGTATGTTGCTCTTGGTATGAAGCCTGGAGACAAAATGCTGCTAGCCTCTCCTGAGTGAACTGAACGTGAGCTTTATCCCTCTGTGCTAGGTGACGACTGCCGCACCTGAGATGACGTCTTTGGTTCACTGCGTGGCTGCTCAAGCTCTGGTCGTAGAACTTAACACTGCTTCGGCTAGAGAATTCACTGTTGGTTGATCGATCAGGTGGTTGTTTGCGTTGGCCTGTGGGTCGACATGAAGGGTCACAACTTTGGCCCTGCACTGCCACACTCTTCTACTTGCCCACATGCATTTAAAGGAAGGAGGGCCAGGGCAGGGCCAGGCTTCCATAGTCAGGCTAGGGCAGCGAGGGTAGGAAGAGTCCCAGGCTGGAGCCAACCACTTCTGCTCTGGCACCTAAGCAGGGCAGCTGGTGCTGACGCTTCAAGGGAAGGCTTAATAGCCCACAGAGCACCAAAGGTCGAGAGGTGTTTTTCAAGATGAGGAGGAGAACATGCCTTTGTGCCAGCATACACCACCAACACCAGCTCGGCCACCTGCTCCTCATGACACAACCCACATGAGGTCACTCTCACCAACAGCATTTAGTATCTGCCTCCCAGCATCACAAGGTATTGAGAAAGCAGGGCCTACCCTCGGTGGGCCTCTGACCATCTCCATTCAATGGGCCTCCTTTTGGTGGTGGGCAGGTGTAGATATTTCTCCCAGAGGCTTTTACCTTCGTACCTGCTGAGAACACAGAATACACACGGATCTTGCTCTTGCAGTGAAAGGGTTTAATACATTTAGCGGACCGCTGACTAGTCAGCTGGCAGCACCTCTGGCTCTTTACTCCTGAGGTTGAGTACAATCCACTGTCTGGTGGCTTGGGGCTCTCCTTCAACAATACCACACATCTGCTTAAGCCCCCACCCAGTAACCTGGGAAACTAACTGGCCTACTGGGTGCCTCTAAAATGTGATACTTACTCACTCACAACGCACTGAATGTGAAAAAAATTTAATAAAAGGAGGAAAATCACCTTGTATTAACTTGGAGAAAAAACACCACAATCAGGATTCATAACACAACACTATGAGCAAAACACCCACCACACACGCGCTGGGCAGTGGCTTTTGCCTCGGGCTCTTAAATCCAGAGACACCAAAAGTCTTAGATGTGCCCTCCCTTCCTGCACTCACTCACAGCTGCTGTCCTGGTCATGCAAAGCCAAGAGTTCACCTTCACCTCGGGGGAAAGCCCTTTCTCCCTCTACTGTCTCCACTTTGCATGTCACCGGCCGTCACCCGAGCTCTGCTGCCACCTCTCTCCTCTGGAACACTCTGTGGTCCCACAGGAGCTGAGGCAGGACTCCTAAAAGAGGGCGCGCCGAGCCCAAACAGTAGCCGCCATCCCTTCCACTACTCCAGGCCACGCCCTTGCACCACCTTTCTCCCAAGGCCCCATCCTATGCTGCCTCCTCCCCCAAGACCGCCTTACTGCTTTCCTCCCCTCCCCACCGCTCACTTGCCCTTACAGTCATCACAAAGTGGTAAGGACAGAGCCTCCCATTTTTAAAGTCTGGGGTTTGTTCCCCTCGTTAGCACCCTGGGGCCCTGCACTTCACACAGCTCTCCCTGATTTCAGTGTTAGTGAGGGAGTCTTACTGCTAGTGGCCGGGCTGGGCAGTTTCTTGTATGAGAGACACTGTCCCAAAGCAGGACTAATGCTTAGACCTGGTTATCAGTGATTGCAGATCTGTTCGTCTGCAGCAAGACTCTACATTGAGTCTTAATCAGCTCTGTTATTACACAGAAAAGAACAAAAGGGTCAAACGGTGCCTGGAATCCTTAAGAAGAATCCACCCCACCAAGTACCAACACTTGTCGCTACCCGCTTTCAACTCTACTGAGAATGTTTGGGGTCACTCCTTGCCTTTATCAATCTGGGGGTCTGGGAGAATAGCAATTAACAGGTGCTCCAGTAGCGCAGTTGGTTAGCACACAGTACTTATAGGGCAGTGCTGAGAGGAGCTATGCTGAGGTTGTGAGTTTAAGCCTCACCTAGAGCACTGGTTTTCATTAACCAAGTGGTGTCACCCCCTCATTTGGCCCTGTGGAATGTAGAATTTTAGCCTTGGGGACCCTGAGGAGGAGAGGAGTCAAAAATGCCCCCTTCACTTATTATCTCCTCTCCAGAGTGCAGGTCAGAATCTACAATCCTTTCTGCCCCACCAGCCCCAGGTCACTCCACTTCCTGCCACCTGGTAATTGCAGGGCAGGCCTGACCCCACACTCACGGGGCAGCGGGAAGTGGAGTGATCTGGCCCCAGCCCACTGCACTCTGCTCCCAGCCTTGAAACTTGTGGGGTGGAAATGCCCCTCAACACTCACCAGCGGTGCAGCTGGGAGCTGGTGGAGCAGAGCAGGCTGGGTCCAGGTCGTTCCACGACCCGGTGAGTGCAGGGTGTGCCTGATCCTCCTGCAGTCCACCGGGTTGTAGCTCAGGGGAAGGGGTGGAGCGGGAGTGGGAAGAGGCGGAGCAGGAGCAGCTTTCCTAGCCAGCCAGGGGATCGGGCAGGCCGCTGGAGCAGTACACAGCTGTATAGGGCACCAGGAAAAATGGGCAATTTGATGCCTCCCCATCCCTTAATCAGTCAGTGTCCCTGTAGTGAGTGCTGTCTTCATAGGTCCTTTCTCAATCTTTCTCACCCTCTTGTCTTGAGTCTCCTATGTCTTTCTTTTCAAGCACAGACTAACGCTGGCTGTTCAGAGGAGGGGAAGACCTTGCCTATGCGTGTCCAGCAGACAAAGACCCCTAGCCAGCCTGCTCCCTGCCATGCCAAACACCCACTGAAGGCCACCTGCAGCTCAGCATGCAGGGCGGCTGCTGATGCTCTGTGGCCAACATCAGAGGACGGCAGGAAAGCAGGGTCAGCCCCCTGGTGGGGCCTCTAACCGTTCCCACTCAAGGTGCTCACTTTGGCAGTGGGGCTGGATATTTTATCCCAAGAGGCTTTTCCCCAGCTGGCGAGAAGCAGAGAAACACCCAGGCTCCCAAGGCGCTATGTACTAAACTCCCTCAAGCACAGGGACAGAGGGAAAATGCTCCACACGCTAGCCTGGGCAGCTGCCCATTTTCTTTGGCAAGTCAGGAATGGCAAAGGCTAGACTGGAAGCACCTGGGGCTCATGCCCCAGCCTTTGTGACCCCCAACCCCCAACTCCTCCCTGGGGCTCTAGCTGAAGCCAGAGCATTGGCC
>NC_133772.1:30461843-30463144 GCF_003597395.2 Chelonoidis abingdonii | reverse complement strand
TGTCACATCCTTTCCCCACCCTAGATATTTCCTGCCTCCCACCACCTCCAGCAGCTCTCACCCTCCTATGCATTTACTGCTCCTCTCCCTCCAAGCAGAACCTACCACCAGCTCCCTGATAATCTCTTACCTGAGCCAGCTCCATTGCAGCCAGTTCCTTCCTCCTGGGAGGATGGGATGACCTGGAGCGAAATGTGAATGTTATTCTGTAACCTGCCAGAGTGAGAAGTGGAATGTGAGAGAATTCAAATGGAATTTTTGCAGTTGTGACATGGCGCTAGTTCGCACAGGCTCACAAGAATCGGCTGTTAAATTTAGAAACTACCGGTTGCTAAAGAGGTGGGCAGGTGGGCAAACTCTGGTCTGCAGGTCATATCCAGACCGCAGGACAGTACTATCTGGCTTGCCTAAGCTCCCAGCGGGGGAGGCTCCCCCCTTGCAGAGCCGCAGCGTGCCAAGCCTAGTGCAGTTCTTGCAGCTTTGAGCGGCATAGTAAGGGGGCCAGGCCACTGGGGGGGAAAAAGTGGGGCTTCTGAGGCTCCCCCCCAGCACTGGTCCCATTTCCACCTTCCCCATCTAACACCCCTGTTCCCTGTCTCCTGACCACACCCCCAGAACCTCTGCCCCATCCACCCTGCTCCTTGTCCCCAGGACTCCCTGCCCCTTATCCAATGGCCCCCGGCCCCAGCCCCTTACCATGCCACTTACCCCCACCTCCCCGCTCTCCCGGAGCCTCAGTGCACCGGGTCCAGGAGCTGCCCTGGACAGTGCTGCAGAGTGGCTCCAGCGGGGCCTGAGCTCCTCCCACTCAGAGCCACGTGGTAAAGGGGAGGGCTGCGAGCTCCGGGTCAACCGGTGGGAGCTCAGGCCCTGCTGAAGATACACTGCTGCAGCACTGTCCAGGGCTGCTCCTGGATGTGGCACACTGAGGCTCTGGGAGAGGCAGGGAAGCTGATAAAAATCCCATACAGATGGAACCGATTATCTGTATGCTGCTTGGAGACTGGGAGGAAAAGCTTTTAGGCATAAGCAAGAGATCCCCAGCTGATTTGCCTGTGTTACTCCTAAGGAAGATATAGAGCTTGCTTATTATAGAAGCTTCTATTACCTTTCGAAATTTACGACTGTAACTAGTCTGCATCTATATGATCACCTGCTTTAACTTTGTAAGCAACTCTCATTTCCTTTTATATAAATCTTAATACAGGTTATTACAGGACTGGCTACAAGTGTGTCTTTGTTGTGATGTCTAAGATTCAATGGACCTAAGTAAGTGACTGGTCCTTTGGGACTGGCAGTAA
>NC_133772.1:30460658-30461743 GCF_003597395.2 Chelonoidis abingdonii | reverse complement strand
CCTACTCAATAAAACCCAAATAATTCAACCCACCAGGCAAACTTAAAAAAATTCCTAACCCATATTTTAACAGGTATAAAACAAGCAAAAAAAAACAACCTCTTAATTGGTCTAAAGTCCATAATACTGTGCAAAAAAAATAAATCCCCTCATTTCTCCCGCTGAGCCTCGTAAATAGTACTCATACATTTTATATAAATGTTTACTCTGGCATTGTGTTGCCTCGCCCATCCCTTCAAAAAATGTCTAAATTCCCACAGCCCATAAAATCGCTTGCAAGTTTTACAGCTAATTTGTTTGCTGTTATGTATTGTGGGGGCATCCTCAATGCTACCCATGCCCTAAAACCCTTAAATATCTCCCATTAAAGGTGCCAAAACCGCATGGTCAGTACCCTCAAGCAGTAAAATGTATTAGTGGCCCAACGCCACCAAGTTGCGGGTAATACTCTTACCCTCTATTTAAAAACACCTGGCTTGTATTTTATCTGTGGCCATAGCACCTACAAAACTCTCCCTCCTGGCTGGCGGGGTCAGTGTGGTGTGGCCCGGCCCGGGTATTGCCTAATATTCAAATTAACACCACGTTAAATTCTAGTCAAATCCTCAACCTGAAAAGCTATTCTCACAAGCTTTTTACCCCCTCCATAAAAACTAAAACCAAGTGTGCCAAAAATCCCTTGGTTGCTAGGCAAACAGAATTTCATTCCTTTGTCTGTGCGTTCATTTCTAAGTTAAAAGTAGCTAAACTAAAAAAAGCAGTTGTAAATATTTCTTCAAAGCTTAAAAAAGCAGCTAATGCATCAATAAACGCTTTTCAAAAGTTGCAACAAAAAATTAATAAAGTAGCAAAGTAGCTATGCAAAATAAACGTGTGCTAGATGCCATAAATGCTAAATTGGGGGGGGGCTTGTGCTTGCATCAAAAAAAAATGCTGTTTTTATATTAATCATTCTGGCTTAATTAAACAAAATTTACAAGCTATTAAAAATGCTGCTGTTGTTTTTCATGATGTATCTCTTAATCATACCTTTAATTTTAAAAACCTTCTCCCAAACCTTGGGTCATGGTTTACTGGCCTTTTCC
>NC_133772.1:30459791-30460558 GCF_003597395.2 Chelonoidis abingdonii | reverse complement strand
ACCCAGAGAGAGGGAGCGGTGCGAGTCGACGTTGGTGCCAGTACACGGGCGGTGCTGGCGGGTGTCTGGTGGCGAGGAGGCGCTTCTGTTCGCCGAAGTATAGCCAGCACTCGGTGCAGAAGGTGGAGAAATAGAAAGTGGCTGCCTCAATTTTGTTCTCGCTTAACGCCTTGCAAATGGGGCACGTTAGCTGTGAATACGATCGCCCCAAGGCACCATAAACAGGAGTCGTGTGGATCTCCTGTCAGCAACGGTGGAGGCCGGCCAAGCCGGACTAAGAACCGGTGAGCCGGGCATGGGCCTCCGGCACGGTTGCGGGGAGGGCTACTCCCCAAACCCCGCTAACTAATGGTTAAACTAACTATGCTAGCAAAGAAAAACGCATAAGTATGAAAATACTATATATAAAAAAGGATTTATAACTATATATCTAAATACACAAGAAACTACGAGTAGCCTAGGTAAGCGGAGGTCAGCTAAGCTATGCTCCATGTGTTCCAACTGACACGAGGCGGTAAGAAAGGAATGAGGAAGTGGTTTTGCCCTTTCCAATTCTGCTGCAATCTCTCGCATCTTCATATGAATTTTTCAACTTTAATAACGAAAGTAAAACTGGCCCAGTTGGGTCTGTGAGGCAGGTGAATTGCTGCCCTGGCAGCAGCTCCCCTCAAGGCAATGACCCTCCCCCATCTACAGGGACAGAGCTGAAAGTCCAATCTGATGGGGGTGTCGGGTTGGCGTGGAATGTGCTGGGTTCTCGGCCTGGG
>NC_133772.1:30452848-30459766 GCF_003597395.2 Chelonoidis abingdonii | reverse complement strand
ATTGCACAGCCGTCGGAGAAAATTGTTACCCTAGCAACACTCGGCGGGTCAGCGGGCGCCCCCTGGAGTGGGCGCCACCCGGCGCCGTCATAATACCCCAGCCGCACCCGGCCACCCTTCAGTTCCTTCTTCCGCCGTGTCGTCGTGGAACAGTGGATTGCAGTTGCCTGACTCACATTCTTCCCTAGTACTCGCTTATCGCTGTTCTTTGTTAGTTAATCCGTTTCATTACACTAGTTAATCTAGTTATAATTAGTTGATAGTGTTAGTGGTATTTGTAGTAGTTTTTCGCGGGGCCGGGGGCTGTCCCCTACCCCGCGCCCGTAGCCGAAGCCATGCCTGGTCGCGGCGGGATTTAAGCAGTGTTCGGCCTGTAATAGGCCATTACCGACAGTTAGATCCCACGATTCTGCCTGAAATGCTTGGGGAGTCGCACTTAGTGGTCTAAGTGCCATGTAGGCATTCAAGCCGCGTACCCAGAAGGAAGCGGAATTTTAGACTCCGACAGCTTTCCTCATGGAGGCGCTGACTCAGCACGAGTACGAGCAGCAGCGGATGAGACCGCTCCCCGGCCCGTCCACGTGTACCAGGTAAGGCTCCTGCACCACAGCACGCGGACACCGAAGGCAACTCCGCGCCACTCCCTCTCTCCGAGGTCGACATCGGCTAAGCTCGGACAGACTCTTCTGCAGCCGCCCGAGGCTAAGACTTGCTCCTGAGGCAGACCGCCCGGCACCGACACCGCTGCAGGTCTCACCGGCCTGACATCCAGCCCCGCGTTCGGTGCTCCATCAAGGCGCTAGAAAGCTCCCGGTTCACGCGTGGTCGAGCTACGTTCGCCTCCACGCCGGAGACATTTCGGCGGCACGGAACCTGATTGCGTATCACGGAGCCGGCACCTCAGTACCCGGTCCACCAGTCCGTTGACCCTCTCCAAGGGCAGCCGCCTTTTTCCGGCCGCCTCTGTCACATGCTCAGGTCAACCGCTCCAGATCCGGCCTCCTCGCCTGCTCCCAATCGCGCCACCGCTTCCCAATCCGCACCGTTCACCCGCACCGCTCCAATCGGGCACCGTTCTCCGCGGCACCGCTCCCTTCGCCTCGGCACTGCTGCCTCCGCACCGCTTCCCGCTGCCTCGACAGCGCTCACCGGGCACGTACCGCGCGCTGTCACAACTCGCTCCCGTCCCGCTATTCGTGGCACCGGTCGAGCTCCCGGCACCACCACGCAGCCGAATATTCCGGAGCAGATCTCGCCCGTCGGAGGCTCGAGGTCCGGTCGACCTCCCGGCCCACGCGGGCGCAGGTCCGATCACGCTCCGTACGCACCGTCCCAAAGATGTCGGTCATGCCAGTTCCATTGGCACGTCCGGTGCCACTTCGCGGCGCCTCCATGGCCGTCCGGTCAAGAGTCTGCTTTCCAGGGTCAGGTCGCAGCATAGCCGGGACCGAGACGTTGACTTCCGTGGGACTCTTCAGCAGTCACTCCCACGATCCACGCAGCAGCAATGGGCCATTTGTGGACACCCTGGGCTTACCATCAGGCCAAGGGTGCTCCCTGGTTCGGCCCGCTGCACCTTGCTCCACAACGTTCCGGCACAGAGCGCTACATTATCCCGTCCTCCTCCGAAGACGCGGGCTCATTGCCATTCATCTTCTGCACTCCCCGAGTCTTTATAGCGAGGACCCAAGAGACAGAGTCTGCCCGGACCCTTTGTCCTGGCGTATCCTCTCCTTCTCTCCCGATGAGGGCCGTGGCGGGCTTCCTTCTCTCGGGCCCACGCCGATCGACTTGCAAGGCCCCAGGAGCTCCTTGCCGGGTGGCCCTTAACATAGACTCCTGGTGGAGGAAGTGGCAGATGTGAGATCCGGTAGTCACTATTCTGGCTGCCGATAGCCCAACGCGCATTAGCCCTCCATTCATTAAGATATACAGGCGACTACTGATACCTCTGTGGCAGTCTTCCAGCGTCCGTCCCACGATGGCAAAAGGTGTGGAGCGCAGATATCATGGTGCCCTCCAGTGTTATGAACACCTGTACGTCCACCCACCCCCTCTTCGTTAAGTTGTCCAATCAGTTAACGAGGAGGAGTGCCATGCAACAGGCACCGCGCACCCAAGAATCTAAAGAGGCTAGGCGCCATGGACCTTCTAGGGCTGTAAAGTCTATTCAGCAGGCTCTCGCTCCGAGTCGCCAATCAGCAGGCCCTCTTAGCGACGGCTTTACCCCTGTCTGAAGAGTATAGCGCCCGCAGCTTTTCTTGTCATGACATCGCGCCGAGTCTCATCGCCGAGGACGTTCGCAGCCTTTCGTGAGTAGATGGGTCGAAGATACTAGATCTGCGAGACCTCCCCTCCTCATGCCTTGCCCTAGTTTGCTTGCGGCCGATGCAGGTCTCGACTCTGGCTGTAAGGCCTTCTCGGACATTACGCTGAGAAGATCTTCCTGCCTCCAGACCTCCATTCCTTACACACCGTTTACTGCGAGCGCCACATTCTCAGACTTACCCTTTGGAGGCCGGGGTTTGTTTTCGTAAGACGCAGAACCTTCTTCTACGTTCATAAAGCTGAAAGACGGCAAGTTCACCTTAAAGTCGCTCGGGATGCACAGCCCCCATAGCTCAACGAGACCCTTTAGCCCCAAGCCCGCCGCCGTACTGCCCGCCTAGAAACAGCAGGATTTCACCAGAGCGAGGTCAGGGGGGCGAAGATTACTGCCCTTGCCAGTTGGCTCCCAGCGCGGGCCCGGAGGTCTCGAAGGCCCCAACTAAAACCACATCAGGGGCCAAGAGCGCATTTTGAAGGTACGCCGGGACGGCGTACCAGATCTCTCTTCAGGATCCTTTTCCCCTCTCTCCACCGCTAGATCGCTTTACACTGGCTTCCTTCCTCGGCTCGTGTTGGTCGCAGATTACTTCGGGATCAGTGGTGCTTGATCGCACGGTGAAGGGCACCGTGTGCATTACTCAACGTGCGCGAGTTTGCTCCATTCCCACCCCTTTCCGCCCCCCTTCCGGTCGGTCTCGTCAGTGTACCGTCTCACGAGCAAATCCTCTGGCACGAGGTGCAATCTTCTCCTCACTTGGCTTGAGCTGATAGGAGTAATGGTTTCTCGTGCTCGAGAGGGGGGTCCAAGGGAGTGCTGACCCTTACCTCCCCGCTTATAGTTCTTTCCATTCCACAGAATCAAGGGTCTACCGAACAACATTCTAGAGTCTGTCATTGTGGGGCGCTGTGCCGGGGGAGGCCCTTCAAGTACAAGTGGACTTCGCTAGTCTGAAGGTTCCGCAATGGTCTGCCTCCGCGTTCGCTCCCCGCCCGCTCGCGCCCTCGCGCCTCTCTCTCTCTCTTCCTCTCGGCAGTTATTTTTCCCGAATCTCCCATGGTGAATCCCATAGGGTATCATCTTGGATCCTGGAGGACTGATACGTCGCCCTCACATGAGGACGCGTACTTCCACATAGCCATTTTCCCGCACACAGGATACCTCAGTTACGGAGACAGCACACTTTCAGTTGCTGTCCTCCCGCTCTTTGGCTTGGTTTTGCATAGCCCCGAGCGGTTCTGATCACTCAAAAAGCGTGATGGCCGTCGCGTCGCGCGCACCTCTTGCAAGCAGCAGATACATGTCTTCCCACACCGGACGACTGGCTCATCAGGGGCGCCTCGCACGCCAAGTCCTCAGCACGTCTCCGTAATCAAGGACCTCTTTGTCCGTCTTGGGGATCCTCCTCAATGCGGAGAGTCCACTCTCAGCCGACGCAGAGACTGGATACTTCATAGAGCGACCCTGGACTCCTCCCTTTGCACAGAGCCTACTTGCCTCAAAGCGCTGCTTGCTCTAGCTCGCTCACTCACTCGTCCGCCACTCATAAGGGAGATCTTTTGCAGCGGCTCAGATGCGTGCCTCAGCTCGCCTGCCTCACTCTGCTGGGGCATATGGCCGCATGCAGATTCCCCTAGTGGGGTATGTGACCCCATTACA
Source organism: Chelonoidis abingdonii (assembly GCF_003597395.2). Taxonomy (NCBI): domain Eukaryota; kingdom Metazoa; phylum Chordata; order Testudines; family Testudinidae; genus Chelonoidis; species Chelonoidis abingdonii. Next base: position 30,455,781 of record NC_133772.1, on the reverse strand, counting down.
CACAACCACACCCAGCAAGGCATGCATCGATTTTCTCCCTGTCTGAGTCCCAGCAGAGAGACGAGGGACTCATTGGTCCATGGAGAATGAGCTCCTCTCCCCCAGCTGGGGGCTGCAACCCAGTGGTCAAGGGCAGCGGGTGACGGGAGCTTGCACTAGCGCTCCTGCAGGATCCATGGTGTGGGATGAACAGAGAACTCCAGTGTCCAGGACTCTCAGGCCACGTGTCCATTCCACTGCAGGAGGAGATCTGGGAGCAGCCCTCGGGGGGCCTGGGACAGGAGTCGGGAAAGCAGCCATCTGGTAGAAGGAAGGAATTCAGCTGTACTGGGTAAGCTGGGCTGACCAGAGATGCTGCTGCAGATGCAGCTAGTTCCCTGGGTAGGACGCTGCAGCACTTTAACTACATGGTTAATACAGAGATTGCAGCTCAGCTGAGTAATGTGCTGCACCCGTTTTAATGGTGTTAGGGGCTTTGCCAGGCTATAAAACTGAGGTGCAGCTTCATCCTGGTCACACTGCTCTATCTCTCCTCCACCCCTTCCCCCTCGTCCATGCCCCCCTCCCCCGAACACTACTTGTGCCTCCCCCCAGGAGCTGCAGGCACAAAGTGGCACCTGTGTGGGAGGAATTTCCCAGGGTGGGGGAGGGCTTTAGACCTTCCCTACAGCCCCTTTGGCCCACGCTGGGCAGCATGGGAGGCAGAGCACAGTGGTGGACTGGGGCCACATTTCAAGAATGTCTCTTGATGTAGGGTCCAAATATGGGATCCTGCCTTTAAGTGTGTAGGGGCTGAACACCTGCAGTGCCCACGGACTCCACATGCAGCTGTGGCTGCAGTTGGAACAAGTTCCCTGCAGTCCTGTAGCTCAAGAGAGAAACTGAGGTACCCAAAATTAGGCCATTGTTGTAAATTGAGGCCTTTCCGCCTTGCCCGATAACAACAGTCGGTGGGCTAAGGCTCATTGGAAGTCACTGTTTATACTTGATCACGGCTGACCTGGTCCTGGTTGTAAGCAGAGGCCTGTCAGTGAAAGGTCCTGATTTCTATTGCAGGCCCATAGCCAGTGCCAAGATAGTACCACACCAGGAGAGAGAGCAGCCACCTGCACCTCTGACAGCTCAAAGAGCCTTTTCTAGGTACCGAGGAACAAGAACCTGACCCCTAAAGGAGATCGCCTTGTCCTCTTACCAAAACAAAATTGCCTTTTGATTTACAGAACTTATTTTAACTTTTATACAGAATAATTCGGCAAACGTACGCTGAAATTGACATTTCCCCTCCTTGTCGGTGTTACACCTGTTTTAAAAGGATGTAACTGCCGACACCTATGGCTTTGCCAAATTATGACCCACCCGATGATTAAATTGTCACATGGCAAAAAATTTGCATTGAACCCAAATAATAAGTACAACCATAGTATTACAGAGGGGGTAGTGGTGATTAAAACATTCCTTATCGCAAACTGGGGATGTGTAATAACTGTTGGATTCGCTTCTTCCGATTACCACGGACCAGTTAAACCAGGAATAGGAAGAAAAGGAAAAGAAACCAAAACAAATTGAATAAAACGCTTATTCCTCAGACCTACCACAGAACCATTACCAGAGTCGGCATGTACATTAATTTATAACCTCCCTAATACAATTATGACTGTTTACCGGAAAATTTAACCTTGATCTTACTGCAGTAGAAAGTTTTGCAATGAAAGCTCTTCCTGCTTTACAAACCATTTTTCCCTTGCATACAGAGAACTATCGGCAAGAAGCTGTGGATACAACAGTACATGAGACCGAGAAGGAAGGACTGTGGCTGGAGTACTAATTCTGAATGTGTGGCAGTAGGTCTTTCATGAACCCCAGGAGCTGATATAATTTCCAGAAAACCCACCCCACGGTACATGCTCAGGTACTTCAATTAATGTCAACTGCAAAATCTGGAACGTCGGGCACCCTAACTTTGGTTACAATTCCCAAAAGAGGTTTACTATCTCCATTAATGACATTTCTGGTTTTTCCTCTGCATCCCACAGATGCAGCCTGATAGTTTCCGGGTACATTTCTGAAAATTTACTGTCTGAAATATACCTGCCTTATTTCCGATCTTTCTTTGACCCAGCTTGAGCCACACAGCACGGTTCTTCCTTGATCATTAAACAGAAATGGGGTCATTTTGTTTCCAAAGGATCCAGGGGGCCATGGGATCCTCTCTGGCACTAATCGACTCCGTGTTATTTACAGAAGATGGTCACTCAAACCAACATCATAAACCAAAAGCCTTAACAAATACAGTGCCACCTATATACATAGAGAATAGGATTGATGGTGGTCATGTCGATCTAGAAATTGGAACAGAAAATATGATTAACACAGTTTAAATAGGTTTGATTCCTTTCCCATTCCTTTAACTGCGCTGCTATGGATCACTTTAATTTGGTCCCCTTCTGTTCTGGTATTTTGAACCATGATATAGCAGACGGCAACTTGCTCCGTTTGTTATATAATGGACCACCCAACGAGGACTAAGGGCCATGGCCTCTTTTTCTATATAATTACCTAAAACATTAGCTTTGTGGCCAACCTCTCCATTCCTACAATCATTTAATGTGGCTAAACCAAGTAGTAATGACTTGGTTATTAGCTTTAGCTGGGAGGCTACTCGACGTTGAAGACTGCTGATGGTGTTTAGCAACTGTGGCATGTCTAAAGATCTATTTGCACCCTGGGCTGGTCCTCGCATCCGGTGGAACCCCTCCAACCCCACCAAGTGCAGGGATGTGCATAATTCCTCCTCAGTTAGCATCTCGCGCAGTAAAAACCCACGCACAGTTCTAGTGATCGCATGGCCACTAGGATATATGGGAGTTTGCTATCCCAATCCTTTTCCTTGCATCTATTACTTTTCAAGGCAGTTTTCATGGCTCTATAGCCTC
>NC_133772.1:30407527-30452071 GCF_003597395.2 Chelonoidis abingdonii | reverse complement strand
GTGGTGAGGATGTTCCATGCAGAAGGAGCAATATGTAAATACACGAAGAATGGAATGGGAGAACGAAACGCACGTGGCACTGGTAAAACAGAGAGGGAGGGAGGTGATGTAGAAAAGTACCAGATTTTCGATTATGGCCTGTCCCTGTAAGTAGTCCTGTCATGGGCTGGCTTGGTATTATGAAGACTTGAGGCCTGAGCTCAGCCAATCCTCCCGGCTAAGAAGGCCCACCTGAACAAGGATCAGCTGATTCATTCACTGATCAGCAGAGAGCAGAAGAGGAAGTGGCTGAGAGAGTTGCAGAAGCTGCAGAGAAAGGAAGGAGCAGCAAGGACGGCTAGAGAGAGAGTTTGGCAATAACCTTGGAGGAAAGACCCAGAGAGCAGAAACTAAGTTCAGCAACAAAATTGCCTTATGCTATTCTTCTCCTTTTGGTTCATCTCTTGGAAAACAAATAAAACCCCGCTGGAAGGGTCAAGCAAGAGTAATCTGTTGTGAGTGCAGCTCTGGAGCCCGGAGGAGGGAAAGATGGATGGCAGGGTGCTGCAGGACCACTCAGACCACGAGAGGTGCTTGGGATGAGGCCATGAGCAGGGGAAGAGTGGGGTTTGGGAGGAGACAGCTCCTCAGTCAGGGCCAAACAGGAACCTTGAATTTGTGCACCCAACGGCTTTCCTGGTATTTCAAGTTCTAGACTCCAATCTGGTCAGAAGTTGGCGGTTCAGAGCCATCCCTAAATCACATTTAATTCAGCTGTGAAGTTTCACAGACACAAGGTCATGCTCTCAGAATTCAAATCCATTGGAAAACCAGCATCATACATTGCAAGCAGTACCCTGTTCCGGTAAACAGAATGGAACATGACAGGTACCATTGCTGGAGCAGATGCTGCATGCCAGGGACCAAGTCGTGCTCTCCACCACACTGTTATAGCCTCTTGGGAATCAGTGATGAGAATGATGTTAAACCTACTCAGGATAACTACACCAGCACAGTATAACCACAAAATAGTGCAGTCTGGCCACACCCTGTCCTTCCCCTGGATTGCTCCAACCTGCCTCCTATAGTAGGTGCTGGGTCAGGGAGGTAAGGGATGGGTTCTACATCAGCCACAGAGCACATATCCCCCCAGTGGCAAAAACCTTCACAAAACATTTAAAGATAATGCATCTGTATGTGATTATCCCCTGTCCCCTAGAGAAATACGCTGTATTTTATTGAGTCTGCCTGTGCTTGTCTTGATGATCAGAACTCAAAGGTGCTATAGGGTTCCTCTCCCAAATGATGCTATGCCAAACATAAAAGCACTTCCATCCTATACTTTGAAATCAAGAAAGATGACATCTCTCAGAAGGTAGGAGTGAACATTATTTCCACTACAATAGAACTGAAATCTCCTTTTGTTAGTTCCATCAGGTAATAGCACTTTTCAGGTCATCTTGCCCAAGGCAGAAATTTGTAGAAGTCAATTTGTTGCTTATTTGAATCTATAATGCAGCCATGTGGGAAGAGAAAGGAGATTGTTCTGAGTCTTTCACATGAATTGTCTCTTATAGTCCATACCTTTTGGAGTGGACCTCTACCATGAGAAACTCAGCCCAAGACACCTATTGCCAAATCAGCTGAGATCCATAAATTGCAGCAAGTATTAACACCTAAGAGGGAAATCCTGGCCATTGAAACCAATGGTAATTTTGCCAGGCGTCAATGGGGCCAAGATAAATAGTGAGGAGGATGGTGCGAGATTCTCACACAGGGACTCTTCTAAACCTAATAGCGTCATTTTCCCCTCGCGTACACACGTCCCAAACCTCTGAAGTTTTCAAGGCACCAGTGTAAGGCTACTCTTCTCTGATGCCTAGTGGAGGTTTGGTTGTGTCAAGCAATGGCAAGTTGGAATGCCATGATAATTAACACTTTGTAGAACATCACCCCTTGGCGAGCAGAGACATATCTACAAGGCTCAGCCAATGAAAAAACATCATTTCTGTGAATCGATGGGCTTTCATTGATTACGGTCAGTCTCAGATGCTCTAACTGAGGCATTATTGTAGGATGTGTTTACATTAGTCCTTTTCTCTGACGTTTTTAACTCCATCCTTCCCTTAATTAATAGAAGGGAATTCTACAGCCTTTTTGAGAGCACTTTTCCGCTTGCACATAGATAGATAGATAGATAGATAGCATAGATAGATAGATAGAAGATAGATAATGTTTTAGGATCTGAAGACTGTAAAAGGCAGGAAGCTCTTTAGGCATTAAAAATTATTTATGGTCATCCAATCCTGCACTTCCTTAAAAGTAGGGTAGGCAATAGCAATAGCAGAAACTTGCTTAATGTAACTAGCTGAGCTCTGGTTCAGATCTCTCTTTAGAAGGAATCTGGTGCTGCAGAAACATTTGGATTTCACCCGTCTTTATGACACTGAATAAACAGCACACAAATTGCCAGTTTGGATCAGACTGAGCTCAGTCTAGTCTTTTGTCGTCTCATGGAATGGCTAGTACCGAGATGTCAAAGAGCAAGGTTAATAACTTTCAAAGGGCTGAGTGTGTGGAATAATAGCCCTTGCGCCCATTCGCTATCTCTAAATGTCAGAGATTGTGTAAGTCGTGAGCATGTGTATTCATATCCTAAGAGTATCCACACCCTACAGGCTACACCATATTAAGATGTCAGATCCCCAGTTCTTCTTAAACAGCACTCGTAGGATCAGAAGATTTCCCCACCTTCTCAGTGCATCCCAGAAGAAGAAGTCAGACCAGCAAGGTACTGAGTCATGTTAGCCCCTAATCCAGGCAAATATAACACGATAGTAACTTAAGCAACTAAGAATGTAAGCCACGCCCCATTGAAAGCAACACCTGCATGAAATTCTGGGTGCTCCACTTCAGGAAGAGGAGCTGGACTGAGAGACAGCCAGAGAGAGAGCAATAAAATGAATGAAAGGTTTAGAAGCACTGGGGTATGGACTAGATGACTTCTTCAGGTCCTAAGTTTCTGTATCTATGAAAGTTATTCACCTGCTTTAAATGTTCTGCTGTACGGGGAAGAGAATGCATCAACACATCCATGCAGGATCAAGCCCTAAATGCCTATTTTTCTTTGCTTGGATGAGTTTGATAAAGAAGTAAGTCCTTCTTCCTTTACTATCTTCTGTAGAACTGCATATAGCAAGCTGCCTTTGAAGTTGAAATCAATATTTTTATTTGTTTCAGAAGTAGCAGCCGTGTTAGGCTAATTACCTGCAAAAAACAGGAGTACTTTGTGGCACCCTTAAGAGACTAAGACATTTATTTGAGGTAAGGTTTTGCTGGTCTACAGTCTCTTATTGTAATATTGGTCTGAATGCGAGTGACTGACATACTATTTGGCCAATACCAAAGCGTGGGTAAAGAAATAAATGACGTGTGTGTCCTTCGGCATGTGTATGAATATCTACACACACACACATACACACACACATTTTTCTTGATCTTTGGCCACAAAAAAAACATACCACACATACATACCTGAGGATCAAGCCCTACTTGACCTATTTTTCTTTGCTTGGTTGCATTTGATGAAAGAAGTCAAGTCCTTCTTCCTTGGTACCTTCTGTAGAACTGCACATTAAGCAAGCTGCCTTTGAAGTTGCCTAATCATTTTATTTGTAATATTTGTCTGAATGCTGACTGACTGACATCCTAAGTGGCCAAAATCAAAGACTGGGTAAAGAAATAAATGACACATCTCTGTATGTATGTCATGTGTATGAATATGTACACACAAACACACATACACACATACATTTTTTCTTGACCTTTGGCCACAAAAAACATGCCACACATACATATCTCATAATTGCACTGGACATTCACTACCTTTTACATGGCCAGAGTGTTAAGAATGAGAACCAAGCCATCCCCATAATTTCACAAACTGGAATGTGCGACATGAACTAAGTACAATTAACAATTATGTGATTTGGCACTCACTATTGTGATATGGGGTGAGGAAAGATGTGCTCTGAGGATATTGACATACGATGAAACAGGTTTACAGGCAGTTTCTTGTCTCTATACAGGCAGGTTAAAAGATCAATCTATACATAGAATATTTTTTCTTATCATGATGAATATATGTTTCTAAAAATATGTTCACTTTTGTTAATTTTCTCAGAAATATTCACCCCTGGCTACACGCTTTTAGTCTGATCATTAGAAGTGTACGTGTGGTAATTTTTCAGCAGCCAAAGAACAAGAAGCTACAGGATTTAGTCAGCATGGCTGTAGTGTCCAGAAGGGTTAAATTTGGAAGCTCCTTTTTTGAAATATTTTCTCAATGAAAGTATGTGCATAATGTGTACTACCTGGTAGCCAATCATTTAAAAACATGGAGACATATTTCAGTGAGGGAAACTGTCAACCAATAACCAGAGAGTGTGATGCAAACTATGCCTTTCTTCTAACCATGTTATCATTCCCATGTGTGGCAAATTGCCAGCACTATTACGATGGGTCTCCCCCTTTCTCTTCTTTGGGAGGGGGTTCAGGGCACCATTTCTTGCCCCTGCAGTGGAATGTTAACTGCCCCACTAGTGTCCTTGAGGAGGGGAGTGGAGAGGGAGGGACCTGGGCCCGCCCTCTACTCCAGGTCCCAGCCCAGTGGCCCTGAAGATAGTGGTAAACGACTTGAACTGACGATTCCTTCCCCTGGGCTACTTCCCTCCCCTGCCCTTCAGCTTCTAGTGGCTTTCTACCCTCCCTCTGCACAAGCCAGGTGCCCCTTTACCTAGGGTCATGGACTTCTTAGCCCACCGCAGCACTCCTCCAAACTTTCCTCTGCTTCCCTTCAAACTGTTCTCTGCTCCAACACCAATCTTCTCTGTTCCAACTCTTCAAACTGTTCTCTGCTCCAGCACCAATCCTTTCTGCTCCAACTCCCACACTGTCTGATTGAAGCAGGGTTTTTTTATCAGGTGACTGACTGCAGGTGCTCTAATTGGCTTTAGGCGCTCTAGTTAATCTATAGCAAACTTTCTTCCCCTTACAGGGAATAAGGTTCCCTTCTAACCCTCTCCTGCTGCCCTCTGGCCATGCTGTATCACACAGGTATAATGGAGATCCACGGATTCTACTACTGTCTAAGGCACCAGTCCCACAAAACTGAACATATTCCTTAATGTTATTCATGTGAGGCATTCCACTGAGTCTGTGGGGCTACACTAACAAGTGAAATTAAAATATCAGCAGAATCAGGGTCAACATGTGTAAATCAGATTAAATGGCAGAGTAATGCACTTTTCTAGAGATAAAGGATTTTTTTCTCCCTTAGAAGAAGTGAAAGAGTTCTGGGTTTTCCCATCAGTTGTTCCAGGTTCCGTTCCACGACTCAAAGGGTCTTTAGGCATATGACCAGTTATTTATATTAGCATACACCGTTTGCATAAGGACTAAGACCTTCCTTTATGGTTGTTCCCACAGCTAGCACCCAAGGCTGAATGAATGGCTGGAGGAAATTGTACTGCAGTGACCGAGTTCATTCTCAAGGAGAGACAGATCGTCTGGAGCTGCAGGTCCCCCTCTTTGTGGTGTTCCTAGTGATCTATGTTATTACCCTGTTGTGGAATCTGGGGATGATGGTTTTAATCAGGATTGACCCCTGACTTCACACCCCCATGTACTTCTTTCTCAAGAATTTGTCTCTCCTGGATGTCTGTTACTCCACAGTCATCACTCCCAAGATGCTGATGAGCTTCTTAGCAGAGAGGAAAGCTATTTCCAATACAGTGTGCATCATCCAATATTTTAGCTTCATATTGTTTGTCATCTCTGAGTGCCTTCTGCTGGCAGTAATGGCGTATGACCGCTATGTAGCCATCTGTAACCCACTGCTGTATATGGTCATCATGTCACCAAAGCACTGACTGCAGCTGGTGGATGGTTCATATCTATGGGCCTTCCTGAATTCTGTGATACACACGAGCGGTTTGCTAAGATTATCCTATTACGACTCCAATATCCTGAATCATTTTTTCTGTGATAACAACCCACTTCTAAAGTTCTCCTCTTCTGGCACCTCTATCAATCAGCTGCTTGTTTTCCTCTTTGGCAGTCTGATTGAGGTGATCAGCATTGTGACCATCCTCATCTCGTACATCTTAATTATTGTGACTGTGCTGCGGATCCGCTCCACCGAGGGCAGGCGCAAAGCCTTCTACACCTGCACCTCCCACCTGATGGCTGTCTCCATGTTGCATGGGACAATTCTCTTCATGTATTTCTGACCTAGTGCCAGCTACTCATTGGACACAAACAAAATGGCCTCCGTGTTCTACACAGTGGTAATCCCCATGCTGAACCCCCTCATCTACAGCTTGAGGAACAAGGATGTGAAGGACTCCCTGAGGAGAGCAATAGAGACAAAAGTGAGGGCCCATTTTTCTCCAAAGGGTGTCAGAATAGGACAACCAAATCCTTCAATGGCTTCTCTGCACACATAGGGCTTGTCTCCACTATAGGGTAGATCAATGCTGTGGTGATAAATCCACCGGGGGACAATTTAGCAGGTCTAATGAAGGCCCACTGGATTGACAGACTCCATTGACTCCAGTACTCCACCAGAACTAGATGATTAAGGAGATATGCAACTAACGTAACTCAAATTGTGAAGCTTAGATTAACCTGTCCCCGTAGCGTAGACCTGCCCATTGACTCTGATTCAGAAAGTCCTTAGGCACATGTTTAAGTATCTCTCCCTTTGACTTCAACGGGGCTTAAGCACATATTTAAAGTTAAACATGTATTTAAGTGCTGCTTTGAAGAGAGATGTGTTCCCGAATAGAGGCCTTATGTGCATAAAAAGGCCATGTCAGTTATTAAATGAAGATTTGCTCCCCTGTGCCTATAATAAAATACTTTAAAATTGGTTTTTCAGTGTAAGATATAGAGGGTAATTTAAATATTGTTTAGAATTACTGAATAAAAGAGGAAAGTTCATACTGCAACAATGGATTCATGAGGAATAACCAGGTCTGATTTTAATGTCCAAAAACATTGACAGATATTTGTTCCATTAAATTTTGTGATTTTACTTCAATCAGATCCACAGCCCAACTCATCTGTTTTTTTGGGAGACATTTGTGTGCGTGATACAATATTCAAAGCTATGTTTGTTGAAAGAGAGAATGTCATGAATGCTTAGTCAGATGTAATATTTCTCCAGTACTCACACCAAAAGTCCCCCACATAACTCTTTATGAGGTTAGGAGCTATACAATTAAAGAGCAGGTAGTTTAGGTGACCAAACATGTACAGACACATTTTCAAGGATATTCGTTGATTGTGAATGCCACTATTATTGGGATCTCAATGTAAAAGACCTTGAGCTTTATTTTCTTAAGTGCTGAGTACTTACAGCTCTCGTTGACTTCAGCTGGAGTGGTGGAGTTTCTGAAAATCAGGACTGAGGAGACTGAAGTTGGGCACCCATAAACAGAGGCTACCAAAATCACTGGCCATTGCTGAATCTTTTGGGCATGGCAAATTGCAGCAGTGAATTTCCGAAGCACCAGTCACCTCACAGTATGTCTACAATGCAATGCAAGCCCAGGGTTTGAACTCATGCTCAAGTTAAGCCCCCTTCCATCTACACACAACTTGCACTAACCCTTTATTGGTTTGTAGGCCCACTGGACTCCTGCTCTGGGAGTCAGCCAAAAGTATCCGAAAGACTGAGTTTCTTTGTCCTCTGGATGGTCAAGTGACCCCACACTACACCACGAACAAACAGCTAGAGTGGTCACATTGTGGGAGCACGCTAGGAACTCTAGTATGTGGGTGGTTGAAATGGAGTCCACATAATGCCATGCAGATGCTGGAGCCACAGTTTGGGACTCAGGGTGCAAGAATCCCTAACCTGGGGTTACAAATGAGTGTAGATTCTCAAACCCCACGTTATCAAACCCAAGGTCTGCTAACACAAGTTCTACTAGCCCAGGGATTACATTGCAGTGAAGACATGTCCTCAGAGAGTTAGTGAGTCACTGTGGTGTGGGTGTGTGTTCAGCACAATGGGGCTCTGGTCTCTCCAGTTGTTACTGTTAAAGTAATAATAATATTGAACTACAAGCAAGTTTCAACCACATGTCAGGCTCCTTCTAGGATCCTTTGATTTTATACGTTTGACCCAGCAGAGCTCCCTCAGGAATGGAGAGATTGAAAAGTTCTGAGGAATCACTGCCTAAACCCGAGGCCCACTGCCTTTCAGACACATGATGCCCAGTCAAACATTTCTCCTCTTTTTCATGCAATTTGCTCTCTCCTGCCACTGGCTGCTGCCACCCACTTTTCTGCCCTCACCCAAACACCATGGAGTTTTTATTTCGCTCCCCTGCCCCCAATACCACTCAGACCCAGAGCAGGGGGAAAAGCAATTCTAAAGGCTGCAGATCCGGCTGCCTGGCCTACAGAAGCAGCGGTATACCAGAGCTGAGAACTGTGCTGGCAGAGGAAGGAGGCAAAAAACGGAGCCACACCCAGCTACTAGCACCAGCCATCTTAACAGAAAGCATCTCCCAGCCCATCACATAAGAACCTAAGACTGGTCATACTGGGTCAGACCAATGGTCCATCTACCCCAGTGCTCTGTCTTCCACAATGGCCAGTGTCAGATGTGTCAGAGAGAATGAACAGAACAGGGCAATTATCAAGTGACCCACCCCCTGTCATCCCCTCCCAGCTTCTGGCAGTCAGAAGTTTAGGGATACCCATAGCATGGGGATGTGTCTCTGACCATCTTCCCTAATTGCCGTTGATGGACCAATCCTCTGGGAACTTAACTAGTTCTTTTTTGAACCCAATTATACTTTTGTCCTTCACAACATCCCCTGGGCAATCACTGTCCTCTGCACAGTTCTGCTGCTGACAGCTGAAATTCTTCTTTAGCACATCAAGTGTTGGATTGTGTTTTAGGAACTGAGTTCCAGACCCTAGGTTGTTGTGTAATTTAGTTTAAGTCACTTGAAGTCAATGGAGCTACAGGAATGACAGCAAATGAGGATCTGGCCCTGAAAATAATGAGCTCTCCTGGTACATCTTATTTTTATCAGTTTGTTTATCCAAGGGAAGGTCACGAAGTAACTTAAACATGCTGTATATGTGCCTGTGTGGGATGAAGATTTCCAATAGGGTAAAGAGCTTTAATTCTGCAGACAAAGGCATAAGATTCAGTGGCTGGAAGCTAAATAAACTCAGTCAAGATATGAGGTGGACCTTTTCCTTAATGAGGGTAATTAATTATTGGAACAAATTACCTATTACTGTGGTGGATGTTTCATCATGTAACATCTTAAAAACAAGGCAATGTATCTTCCTAAATCATATGCTAACACTTGAACAGAATTCATGGACTTAACGGACAAATTACTGGGTGAGAGTCTTGTGCCTGTGTTGTGAAGGAAGATCAACTAGATAAAGATATTGGTCCTTTCAGCATGTTTAGGTCACTTTAAAAAATCTGGGAATCTATGAGTCTCTTTATGTCTTCCCAACATATGAGGATATGTAACTATATCTTTGTTCAGAATCTGACATTTATTTCAGCAGCTATTGGCATATTCCATAGAAGTATGGCAGTGAAGTCACTTAGCCAAAGCCTGTGCTTACTAGCACACATATAAATCTGGAAAAACTTCATAGATTTCACTGGTTTAATGATGGCGTAAGAGCCTGATCCAAATGTGCTGAACTCAGTGACACCTTTTCCATTGACTTCAGATAGGGTGACCAGATGGGATGAAGAAAATATCAGGACACATGGGGGGGGAGTCCCGCTGGTGGAGAAAAACAAACAAACAAACAAACAAACAAACAACAGGAGTGCGAAATATCGGGACAAATTGTATCCCGACCAAACATCGGTCGGGATGCGGGACAAATGCCTGAATATCAGGACAGTCCCGATTTTATCGGGATGTCTGATCACCCTGTCGCTTCTTGTCCTATACCAGCAAACCTCCCCCGATGCCAGGAGCAGCGGGGAGGCTAAAGCCGGGAACCCCAACGCGGGGAGTTGCACTGGGAGCACCCCTGTCTGCATACAGCCCATAGCTACCCCCTGCCTGCGCCTGAACTACCCCCTGCCCATACACAGTCCTCAGCTATCCCCTCCCTGCACCCTGGGCTACCCCCCCTGCCCGTACACAGCCCTTAGCTACCCCCCTGCCCACACCCTGAGCAGTTTTCAAACTTTTTGAACTGAGTCCCCGCTTTGAGTTATATGTTTTGGTTGCATCCTCCCAGAGACCAGACAGGCTGGGTGCCCCCCTGAGCGAGTCAGGGGGTGGAGATGGCACACCCTCCCTGGACTCTGCTGTGTGAAGCTGGGTTGAGCCCCGCCAGGCCTCCCCCCACAAAAAATAGAAGTAAAACTGTGCCCATGCCCAAGTGTGTCTCCCCGGCCTGGAGCCAAGTGCTCCCCCACACCAGGCCCTGTTGTTTTTACAGGATGTTGAACGGGGCCTCAGCAAGAAAAAGCTGAGAACCTCTGGATTAGATGATCTCTCGAGGTCTCTTCCAGTCCTAAGATTCCACGTGGAAAGGAACAATTGAAAACGGGTGACACGGACATGGGGTAATCCCCTAAACAGCTGTGCTGAGGGATAGAGTACGGCAACTGCATGGCATGTGGCAATGAAGAGAAGAGATTCCCCTGTGGGCCAGTAGAAGGAGCCACTGCCCAATCCAGCCACACTCTCAGCCCCCTGTTGAGAAGGGACACAGAGAGGGAGTGTCATGTGTTGGCATCACTGCAGAGAGTTTGAGCCATAAATGTTGTTATTGGGGATTTCTATCCCTACATATTTCAATCTAATTTCCCCTGTAACTGTGGAAAATCCATTCTTTGGGTTGGGGTTTAGCTGCTTCACCTGGGGGTTGCTCCAGTGACTTCAGTGCTGGGCCTGCCTCTCCCACTACAGCGGCTACAACTTGTACCCCATTGGGTCTCCACCCCCACTCCCAGTGAGAGCTCAGGCCTCCATGAAATTGTCTCACTGTTTAAAATGTGAATATATGCAACACACAGACAAGTAAATACAAAATGAGCGTAGTTAATAAATTGATTGGTTTAGCTGATTGTATATGTTACATGCTGAATAAAAGAAAGCCAGAGAGTAAAATATTGGTTGTTGTTTCTTTGCTTCATCTCAGTGAGGTTTTTGTGGTACAAGGATATCCTACAATTCACTGAACCAGCTGTCCAGGTCATACTGGTGTTTCAGAAGCACATTTTCTTTGTTCTTTATATTTTTGTTCCATTTTCTTTCATGTTCATCATAGAGCTTTTCTGCTTCACTTGAATGGAGACAAAAGCTGAGACAGCATCCTCAGCACTGTCAAATTGCTTGAAAATTCCCAGTGCAGGAGTCAGTCAGAGAACAGAGGTTGTAGCAGCCATTTAGAATAAAGAGATTTTGCATATTCATTATATGGTAAAGAAATAACCATACAGTGATTATGTAAATCCCTGCACACTGGTCAGTGAAGGATCATTATTAGCCAGTGCAAAGGGATTTGCATTCTGCGTGGTTATTGAAAAATATTTATTCAGTGATTATATAAATTGAATATTTCAGCCAATCAAAATTCAAGGAATAGCGTAAATTACAAACCACCCAGTTGTGCTAGGAAGAATCTTCTCCTATAAGCAAGTTTCTTCATAATCTCCATTAGATGGTTTCTTGCACCTCTCACAGAGAGATCTTGTAATGGCCTTTGTTAAAGACAGGATGGATACTTGGTCTGATCCAGTGCAGCAGGGAGTTGGGATACCAGGCTAGATGCGCTGCTGTTCTGTTCTGGTTCAGCAGGGAAATGGAGTAAATGACTATCAGTTTGGTTTGGTATGATTGTTCCCGTGCAGCAGCCCTGCACGATCTGGAAGGTGTGACCTGCAATTGATTTTCTTAATTTTAAAAAATGGAATGTGAAAAAAATCTGACCTCATGTATCATTTTTACTGAAAACTAAGAGGCTTGTTTTGTTGAAGTGTATCCTATTTAAAGAGACTCTTGGCATGTCTATTATTTCATATAAAATGCTTCCTTTAGGCCCTGCAGCACCTGCTCTTTAGTTATATTTTTCCAGTCTCCTGGGAGATCTGCTGCTTCAGGATCAGACTTTCTAACTAACTGGTCACTGAATGACATGAACACAAATTTCCAGTAATCAGAAGCAGCAATGCTGGGATCAGGCTGAATGCGCCAGTCTGGGTAGTAATGGTGACAATCTTTGAAGGGATAAAATTTTCCTGCTGTGGCTACGGTTCAGAATTCATGACTGGAAAACACATCAGAGGAGCATATGGAATGCACAAGTTTTTATGAAAATTTAACTTCAATTTCCAGACATTGGATCTTGTTCTACATTTGTTTGCTAGGATCAAGAGCTCTCTACTATCTGTTATTTTTTTCCTTTGTAGTTATAGACCATGATCAACATTCTCTTTGTTAAGTAAATGCATTGAGCTCTAAGTGTCTCAGTAAAAAGCAGGTTTTTTCAAACCTTGAATCATTCTTGCAGATCTTCTCCGAAAACTCTCGAATTTTCCAAACACACTTTTTTTTAAACTATGGACACCAGAACTGGACACAATATCCCAGTAATAATCTCACCATTGGCATATACACAAGTAATATCTCCCTAATCCTCCTTGATAACTTCTTTGTTTATACATCTTAGCACAGGCGCCGACTTCCCCTCTGCCTGGTGCGTGCTCGACTCCCCGCTTGTCCCCGGCCTCGCCCCCACTTCACACCTTTCCTGAGGCCCCACCTCTGCCCCACCTCTTCCGCTGCCGCTCCCCTGTTGACTGTGCCTGCATCTCTCATGATGGTGGAGTACAGGAGTCAATGGGAGAGTGCTCGGGTGTCTATTTATTGTGTCTAGACTTGACATGATAAATTGACCCCCGCTGGATCAATCACTGCCCACCGATCCAGCGAGTAGTATAGACATAATCTTAGAGTGTGTCAAAGACTGATAGCAAGTTAAGGGAATGGGATGTGAAAATGGTATAAAAATTGGGGAAAAGTTACTTTTTATCTGTTATGGAATGTTGGGTTGGCCATAGTTACCCCATTTAATAGAAGGTCTCTTTTGAGTTGCTGGAACAGTCCCCAAGGGATGCAGCTAAATCTTAGAGAGTCCTGTGGCACCTTATAGACTAACAGACATTTTGGATCATGAGCTTTCGTGGGTGAATACCCACTTCGTCAGATGAATGGCACACATTCATCTGATGAAGTGGGTATTCACCCACGAAAGCTCATGATCCAAAACGTCTGTTAGTTTATAAGGTGCCACAGGATTCTCTGCTTCTTTTACAGATTCAGACTAACACGGCTATCCCTCTGAAGCTAAATCTTAGTCCCAGAAGGAAGATTTTCTACAGTTAAAAAGGAAATAAGAGGATTAAATAAAAGAAAAACAGAGACATTGATTGAAATGTGTAGAGATAAAAATAATCAATAACATCATTTCTGGCCCAAACTCTCTGCAGTCATCCCAGCCCAGGACCCCTTCTGCTCTCCCTACCCATGTTCTTTCGCAACTGCTGGCTTGAGATGGTAGCTGGATGGGGAACTGACTCCTCTAGTGTCCCCAGGGCAACAGACTCTCTCTTCCCATCCCCTCTGGCTATTGCTAGCTCTGTCCCTGATATTTTAGTGACACTCTCTTGTTTGTGTCTTTCCCCAGGGGCCACCCCTTGGGCTCATCTGCACCAAATAGCCTCTGCCAGTGCACTACTCAGTAATCATCTTTCCCTAGAGCCTCACCACAATGCCCCCTCCCAAAAAACAGAGTCTTTGGCAAATCCCCATATGTCTCTTGGCCCCATTCTCCTGGATGGTTAATAAATACCCTGGACAGCACTTTAGTGCCTTGTGGACACCCTGACTCCCTGCAGTGAATGAGCCCCTGCCTGAACCCAGAAAGGACACCCCAGCTCTCACCCTGGGCTCCTGCAGCACCAGTGCAGAGCTGTTCCTACACAGTAAATGAGACCCTGGGGGTTTGGGACTCAGTCCTCCCCATCCTGAGCCTTGCTCCCCTTTTCCCAGTCTCTTCTACTCTGGCGGTCTCCCCGGTCAGTAGCATGAGTGTTACTGGGACACAGATGTGGGAGGGGTGTGACCCAGGGACTTCTTGATGCCAACTGGCACAGGACACAGGGGTGCATTAGGATTTCCGGGATCCCCTGGGCCTGGTATCTACATACTAGTTCACCAAAGAGTGTTGTGCCAGGCTTCTACTGAAAGCTTGTGTCACACTGGTCATCTTAGTCATTGCAAAATGTACGTACCGATAACATGTAAGGGGTTATGTATCTAGTCTGGAAATTATGTTCTTATGGTCTGTCACTGGAACTGGTGAGAAAAGGTGAAATCCAGATTTCTTTCAGACAAGAAATGTTTATTGGTCTATCTACATGTACTCTGAGTATTGTATGGTTCACAATGGGTACCATTTACACTCCGAGCAAAATGTCAATCAAGTCCTTGCGGAGTGTCCTGGACAGGAAAAGACAGACAAGCAGCGGGAGTTATTCTACAAGTGCACACAATGGAGTTTTGGACTATAACTGTAGATAAAGAGACAAACTCTGCATCTTCCCACTGAGGAGACAAGAGCACTGCGTGCTTGTCTCATGAATAGAAGATCACAGCCACACCTGACTGGAAGGATTTGGGGCTTTTGCGCTTATGACAGGACAATGTTCTATTAATTGAGTTTAGGTTTGAGTGTGCATGTCATGATTTTATTTATATGTAACCCTTTGTTTCTAATATTTCTACTGGTTAACATTTGAATCCCTGTGTTAAATAAACATACTTGCTTTCTGTGTGAACAAGTATGAGTGTGGTGTATTAAATGGAGCTGTGGAGTGTGGTGTAATTGGTAAGATTCAGTTTGGGAACACCGGGTCTAGTAATTCTTCATGTCTGATGGTTCAGGGGCTGGACACTCCAGGGTGGTGCTCAAGGATTGGTGTGTGCGTATCACTAATCTATACCGACAGAGCAAGACCTGCAGAGGCCTAGAGGGGAGTCACCCCCTGGCATACACTGACAAAGCTTCCTCACGCGAAGGGCAAGTGGTAGCGAAGTGTCTCACAGCCCTAGGTATCCCTGGGAGGCATCACAGGGGAAGGGAATAGGAGTGACCCAAACTCCCTGGTCTATTGCCACCTCTAGTGGCTGCAATGTCCCCCTACCCTGGAGCAGGTAGCAATCCAGTCCTTTCATGGATGCTTGTTCGCTGGTTTCACCCTTTGTCCTGTCAGCTGAGAACTGCTCCACCTGACGGGGATGGGGCAGCAGCTCCCCCGGGGCAGGGAATCAACAGGTAGCTGAGACTGCACAGCAAACAGTCCTATCCTGAGAGCTCACTGCTCAGGGCAGAGGGGCCAGCTGGGGCTGAGGGGGTGGGGGGGCGGGTGGCAGCTGCCAGGGTCAGGGGCCTGGGAAAGGCCTGAGAAGTGCCCCCCCCCCATGAAAACTCCTTCACTAAATTCCCTCATGGACCCTGAGCTGCTCCTTCCCCCTGTACATTTTCCTCTCTCCTTCCCAACCTCTTCTTGACTTCCCCACATCTGCTGCCTTCTGAACTCTCTTCCTCTTTCTGATCCCTCTCAATCTCCCCCATCCCACAGAGCCCTTCCCCATGACTCCCTGAATCCTGTCCCTGGTGCCTTTCCTTCCCAACAACCTTCTCTCAAATCTGCATCTCTCCACCCTCTGGAATTCCCCCTTCCCTACCAATGTAAACTGTGCCCTCCTGCTCCATGGCCCTCGCCTAAACCCCCTCTTCCTGTTCTTTACTCCTCCCCCTGAACTCCCCACCCTTTTGTCCCCCTTGCTCCCCATTGTGTGGGCAGGCTATAGGGTAACATGAAGGCTGCAAGGCTAGGGGAGGTCTGAGACAGAGGAGTGGAAACGGAAGGGGATGAAGGCTGCTGGACCTGACTGTCATGAAACATATTCTCCTTTGTCTCCTGTTAGTCCAGGGCAGACAGGAGGGTAAATTCCTTAGGCCTGTGACGTGCTTTGAGCTCCTCAGAAGGGAGGTGCTCTAGGAAGGCAGGGCATTCTGGGTCAGGGACTGAGGTTGCATCCAGGCCCTTCTCCCCACCCACCTTCATCAGGACAATCCTGCTGGCTCCTGAAGAGATCCCCTAAGCTTTAGCTTGTACGGTGTGATTGGTTGGCCCCACAGACAATAAATTCCAAACCTTGCAGGGAATTACCAAGGCGTCATTGGGCAGAACCCCATTGATTTTGGTAAACAAAACAAAAAATGAGAAAAAAGGCAAAACCTGATTTGTACTGGTGGAAGTGAGAGGAAAATGAGGCCCACAGAGTAGCCGAACGCCTGAAACCCTCCTGCTGTAGTCTACACACAACACATACAGCAGCTTGACATGCTGACCTCCTCGCTGAGTGCACAACAGAGCATACCACCCTCTAGTTGGCTTGTTGCTATGTGTGACAGCTCCTGGTGTGACTCCCAAGGGACTGAACTGAAGAGCTGAAGAGCCAGAAGCATGAGCTTCGACAGTTTGAGGTAAAGCTCCATGCCTGGGGGCTGTAACAGCTCAGATCCTTTTGCAGAAAGGGACATGGAAGTGACAGCACACACTCGCCAGTCGATTACACAGAAAAGAAACAGTGAATGGTACAAACTTCATCAATGACAGTAAAAACTTGATCCTGCCCCAGCTTTATTGATGATTAAATCAACATGTTAATAGGATTTAATGTCAATAATAATAATTAGTCCTGCCTTGACTGCAGGGAACTGGACTAGATGGCCTCTCAAAGTCACTGCCTGTCCTATGATTCTATGATCATCATCCAAACACTAAAGAATCATTCATTGTCCGGTAGATCACTTTTCTCATGGAGTGTTTCACCTCCTTGTTCCTCAGGCTGTAGATCAAGGTGTTGAGCATGGGGATCACAAGGGTGTAGAAACACGGACACCACTTTGTCCTGATAGGATAAGTTGCCGGATGTGGGCCGTAAATACACAAAGAACAGAGTCCCATACAATATGCTGATGGATGTCAAGTGGGAGGTGCAGGTGGAGAAGGCTTTGCACCTTCCTTCCACAGACTGAATTCTCAAGATATTGAGGATAATATAAATGTAGGAGACGAGGATGATCAGGACAGTACTCAATGCAGTTACAGCAGCAAAGACAAAATGCACTCTGCTATCCATGTGAGTGCTGGAGCAGGAGAGCTTCTGGACTGGGGGAATGTCACAGAAAAATGATCGATGATGTTGGGACCACAGAAGGACAGGCTGAACAAAGAGCCTGTGTGCACAATGGCATTGACAAAGGCGTAGAACTATGATGCCGCTACCAGCTGAACGCAGACTTTCCTTACATGATAATAGTATACAACAGCGGTTTGCATATAGCTATGAATCGATCATACGCCATCACGGCCAGAAGCAAAGCCTCAGCATTTGCACAGAGAGAAAGAAAGAAAAATTGCATTGCGCACCCAGCAAAGGAAACAGCTTTATACTCTGCTAAGAAGTTTACCAGAGCCCGGGGGCAATAACAGAGGAGTAAACAGTATCTATAAGGGACAAGCTGAGAAGGAAAAAGTACATGGAGGTGTGTAGCTGGGACTCAGCCATGATTAATGTGATCATCCCAAGATTCTCCACCAGGATGACAATGTAGATAACCAAAAATACCACAAAGAGGATGGCTTGTAGCTGTGGACTGCCTGTGAACCCTAGGAGGATGAACTCAGTCACCCCAGTGTGATTCCCCTGCATTATTTTTTTCCAGATATGGTCTATGCCGCTGGGGGATACTTAAAGAAGAAATCAAAGATGATACTTACTATTGAAGAGGAATTAAGTTGGGGTGGAAGGTGGGTGCTGCCATCTAGACACATAGAAGTCAAGATAGACAAGCCAAGTTATATCATGCCTACTGTGTGACGTTAATTTCTCTTAATAAAGTTTTGTGTCACTGTGGAATTCCCAAGTTTTTTCTTCCTTAAAATAAAATAAAACAAAACAAAATAAAGGCAAATGGGAAGAAAAATTGTGTAAAAGAATTTGCTGTGCATGTCAGCATTTCAAAAGTCAGCTAGCTCGGAACCCATCGACAATTGCAGATATATCTCCAAGTCAGTACTTCTGAAATACCTATTGCAAGTCAGGCAATTGTAAATATAGCTTAACTGATACGGAAACAAACTGCTGCAACAATCTGACTTACAGTACGGAAGTGCACGGAGTGATAGAAAATCAGCCTTATATTAGAAGTCTAGCATCCTTCCATAATTAAACCATTCATTAGGAACCATGCTATTTAACATGTCAATTCAAACCACGGATTTAGAATAAAGTCTCTGATTAAATTAAATAAACACCATTCGTGCTGAAATTAATAAGAATAATATTCACAGTGAAGAAGTGTATATTAACTCCAGATATATGAATGAACAGAAGAATCAAGGAAAGGGAGGCTGAATGAAAACTATGAGTGGGATCCTCACCCTTGCCCTGGTCCCTCATATCAGCTTAAAACTGGAAACTGGAGGCAGCAAGTGAGCTTGGGCAAGCTTCCATCTCAAGAGGAAAGGACCCTATTAAACACCAACTAAAACATCTGTGGAGCAGTCTACCCATCCCATGCTCACCTTGCATTAGCTGATCTTCCTGTACACGCTAGAGATGTCAATCTCTCTTGCTTATTCAGAATGATTGGATAAAGTTGGAGGACCGTCCTGTCCTTCTCAGAAGATATTTTGGAAGCGGAGACATTACGAGTTTCACACTGAATACACACCTCACATCAACCTAGACAGTCACAACGAGACACATTGGGAAGTGCGGGTCAAACCACATCCAAACATGTTTCCCTTAGAAGCCTGATAGGTCCCCATTTGCATGTTCTTCCACATCAAGTTGCCAGTAAATCTGAAACATATAAGAACTATTTACTTTCATTGTATTATGAGTGTGAATCCACCCTGAACCTGAAAGACCTTCCAGGGAGGCAGAAAATGGTGTGTTGGGGAAGCCAGAGCAGCCAGTTCTGTACTGCAGTGTCTTTAAAGAGAGATCTTCTCTTGCCAGGACTGTTGATTAGGAACAGTTCAACAGCACAAAACCCTTTCTAAGGAATTTTAAATGAAAACATTTTACATTCAAAGAAATTAACCACATTATTAGAAAAATCCCTTACAACTTGATTCTTTGCAACCAACAGGATGTTTTGATCTTACTATTGTCTTTTTCCTTTGCACAGAGTACACCCTAACTTAACACAGGCAAACACAATGGGCCAGATCATCAGTCGATGTCAATCACTGTAGCTCTATTGAGGTTGATGAAGCTCATCAATCTGTCTGGAGTGGCTCACGACCATGAGTGCCAAATTCAAGGTAGACTGTTACTCACAAACCCCAAATTGGTTGTGTGTTCTGTAACTCTATTTCACCAACCAAGTATCAAGGGTGAACTCCTCAGGAACTATAACAACCTTAAAACTGAGTCAAAGACAGATCTCTCCAGCACTGCAGTGTATCTTGCCACCCAGGCAAGCCTGTCTTTGTGATGGATAGTCCCTTGCAAGAAAAATTACAACAATATTCCGGTTACTTCCAGTCCCTTACCCCAGATCAGTTGCTTCTCAGATCTCAAACAACAGACAAGGCTTGTAGTCAATCCTATAATAAACTAATGAAAGGTTTATTATCTAGGAAAAAGAAACACGAGGGTTATTTACAAGATTAAAGCAGGTAAACATACACACACACTGAGTTACAGTCTTAGGTTCCAAAAATTAATAGAAGCTGCAGTAATGCACAAGCTTTATATGTCCTTTAGGGCTAATCCAAGCCAAGCAGCCTGGGAATCCCTTGCTTAAACTTAGAAATATTGCCCTCCTCAAATTCCTAGCAGCATACTGATGATAATTCCTCCTTGACAGAGATATTTGTACCCTTCCACCAGCGTTCAAGCTGTGATGGGATGAGCATTTGTGCACATCCCCTCTTCCTGGGTTTAGAGAAAACAATCATCAAAGTCTTGATTTGTCTGACATCGATAGGCCTTCTTTTGCTGGGCAGGAGATGACACCTCTTATGGTAAACTAGTATTTCACTCTTGGTAACGCTTCCCTTCTGACTGAGGGGGTTTCCAGTTTCATAAGAAGCACTTTTATATTAACAGAGCAAAACACTTCGATATTACCTTGTAACATGGACTACAGATAAGTGAGATGAATGCACGCAGCAATTCACAAGCATTTCATAAAGTTTAAAGACATCTCTATAAATCTAACACCTATTTTAACAGTATGAACACAGAGGTGAACCATATTGGTTTCCAGCTATGCATTTGCCAGTTTTCAGTGAGGCTGAGGGGAGCAGGCATGAGCTCGCACCTGATCCACCAGCTGCACAAAGCTGAGCTGTTCAACGCCACCTGAGGATCTACTCCAATATCTCATGCAGCACTCAGGATATTTCAGGCAGTCTGTCCCAGGCCACGTCTACACTATGGGATAATATCGAATTAGCTAAAATCGGTTTTATAAAACTGATATTATAAATTCGATTTCATGCGGCCACACTAGGCACAGTAGTTCCGTGGGCGTCAATGGCTCCGAGCTAACGTCGATTCTGAAGCGCTGCATTGTGGGAGCACTCCGTAGCTATCCATAGTTCCCAGTTCCCCCGCCCCTTGGAATTCAGGGTTGATCTTAATTGTCGTGGGGGTTCTGGGTAAATTTGTCAGTCATCCTTCCTTGGGAAAACTCAGCTGACAATCCTTTCGCGCCGTTTCCCTGGATTGCCCTGGCAGATGCCATAGCAGCAACCATGGAGCCCGTTCAGCTTTTTCCGGCACCGTATGCGTACTGGATACCGCGGAGAGAGAGGCGATACTCCAGCACTACCAAGACATTCACTTGCTTTGCAATGATGAAGAGATGGTTATGGTTGTTCTGTACCGTCCTGCTGGAGTAAACTGGCAATGAGATGACGGTTATCTCTCCCTCTCGTACTGTTCGCTGCTATCATGAGTGCCCTGGCTCAAATTGAAAGCAAAATGGGATTGACTCACTTGGACTGAGTCAACCCTCCCTTATGGTTTCTAAAAATAGAGTCCGTCTGCCAGAATAAGAGGCAAGTGTATTAGAAACCAGTGTATCAGAGAGCACAGCTGCTCCGGTAGTAGTCAACAGGGAGGCCCTGCAACAACCACACCCGTGCTCCCTTCTCCCCCACCTTCCTGGGCTACCGTGGAGTGTCCCCCACATTTGTCATGAAGTTATAAGAATGCAGGAAAAAGAAACAGAGACTTGAGGCAGCCTCCGGGGCTATGACACAGTCCAGGCAATATGGAATTTTCTTTACACTGGAAAGGGAGGGGGGGGCGAAGCCCACTGCTATGATGAAGAGCTTATTAGCTTCTGTCCTATCTACGGATAACCAGGAATCATTCCCTCATGATAATTGAGCAATTATCAGGCATGGGATCTCGAGGTGGTGGGCAGTCCTACAGCACCGTTCTACCACGGGGAGAGGGAGAGGAGAGAGTGGATACTGTTCTTCACGCTGTAGCATCGCGTCTACCAGCAGCATTCAGTACACATAGGGTGACATTGAAAGTAGTCAAGGAAGATTTCTTTCCCTTTCTTCATGTTTGGTGTGGGGGGGAAAGAACGAGAAGCGTTCCTGAAGCACGCCAGACACTGTGTTTGACCTACAGACATTGGAGCTCAGCCAAGAATGCACATACTTTCAGAGACGGCGGGACTGTGGATGCTGGAGTCCTCAGTACCCCTCCCTCCTCCATGAGAGTCCATTTGGTCTCTGCTTCCGTTACGCTGTCACGCAGCGCTGGTGTATCCTGGAGTTTTTTTTCAAACGCTGGCATTCGTGTTCTGTAACGGAGCTCTGATACACAGATTTGTCTCCCCATACAGCGATCAGGTTCTATTCCAGTACGGTCCATGCATGCTGGAGCTCTTTTTGGATTGAGACTGCATCGCCACCGGCTGTCAGAGCCCACCTGGGCAAGCAGGAAATGTAATTCAAAGTTCACGGGGCTTTTCCTGTTACCTGCCCGCTGCATCGAGTTCAGATTGCTGACCAGAGCGGTCAGTGGTGCACTGTGGATACCACCCGGAGGCCAATAACGTCGATTTCCATCCACACTAACCGTAATCCGAACTGTTAAATTGAATTAGCGCCACTCTTCGTAGGGTGGAGTACAGAAATCGATTTAAAGAGCCCTTTATATCGATATAAAGGGCGTTGTAGTGTGGACGGGTACAGCGTTAAATCTATTTAACGCTCTTTAAATCGATTTAAATGCGTAGTGTAGACCAGGCCCCATTTTACTGCAAATTATTTAGTGAGAGAAAATCATTCCAGTATCAAAGGAGTCAACATTTTGAGAAGAGAAAGCCAATCTTTTTCTCAGAAGACCAAATTGATTTTGTAGCTTTCTCCTGGCAATCGACTTCAAAAAGAATTATGATACTCACCTGTTTTTGTCCTGTAATGTTAAAATTGCTTGCTGAGAGAAAGAGATCTCTCTTGGTGGATTTCAAATAGATCATGTAGAGTGTAATTAAAGTCAGGGTGTATATATTTGGTCTTCCGGTGTTTGGGGGCAGAATCCCTCAGAGCTCTGAATCTCAGGTCAGGCACAAAGGGTATCATTAAAGCATCATTTATGTCTCCTGGTACCAGGAGATAGCTAGTCATTGCTATACAGTTCACGTTTTTGGAAATGGTAATGCATCACTTTGTTCTCGTCCTCTCTTCTATGCAGTCCATAAATCTGAAAATCCCCCTAGAACTTCCAGTCAGAGCTACGCTTGGAAATGTTCATCACAATATTTTTTTCATTGCTTTTTTCCCCTGAGAAAATAAGGTTTGTAGACTGATAGTGTGAGAATCCAATGTTAGGAACTTTACAAGTTTCCATGCACAATTGAATGGGTGTTCAAGGAGTCAGGATTAAGGGGCATGTCAGAGATGAGCAAAAGCCTGAGACTGGAGTAACAAGAGAGGCTATACATCAGGATTCAGAGGAACTTGTAGAGTCATTAGACCAGACAGGACTGGGGTAGCTCAGGATGCTGCATGTCAAGTCTGAGCTAAAACATGTGGAGAGTCTGGGCCTAGAAGAGAAGGTGTATCAGGATTAACTTGCTTTAGTACAGGGTTTCTCAAACAGGGGTCACTGTTCTGTAGGGAAAGCCCCTGGCGGGACAGGCTGGTTTGTTTACCTGCCCCGTCCACAGGTCTGGCCGATCGTGGTTCTCTCTGGCCGCGGATTGCTGCTCCAGGCCATGGGAGTTGCTGGAAGCAGGGCAAGCTGAGGGAGCTTTCCCTACAGAAGCAGTGACCCCGTTTGAGAAACCCTGGTTTAGTAGAAGCAGTGGTGGAATGTCCAGTATTACACGAATAAGGGGTTGTGGGTTATTGACAGAAGTGTGTCACACACCAGGGCAACTGCGCTTGTATTCTTTCTTGATTGCTCAAGGGCACACGCCCTAGTTCCTCAGCCATCACCTCTCTTGGGACGAGATCCACATCACTCTCCTTCCTGCGAGTGGTATTCCTGCTGCACAATTCCCCGTCATGCAGCAGTATTCCTAGAAAGCCAGACTACCTTAAAGGCCAGTGTCTCTCCTTGGCTTTCTCTCCAAAGGTTATAATTGGCATGATTGCCAGCAGCTTTAAGTTACCACACAACCTTTTCTAGGCAAAGACATTTATTTTTAAGGTGAAAGTTTTGCACAGAAGACATGTTAAAAACAATAAAAGAACCTGTCCACAGGCTGATAAGCTTGACAGGGATCATCCAGCTGCAGCAAGGGCGCCCGGGGAAGTCAACCCTTCAAAATTCCATAGAGAGTCATGTGATCACCATCTCATCTAATTTCTCTCTTTAGACCCTATGGGAAGAGCTGTCACATCTCCCCCTTCTTACACTTTTTACCCCAAATCATTGGATTTAAACATGAGATCTGGTCCTCCCATCAGTTTCCTGGAAGTGTGTATGGTGACTCCACCCCCCTTTCAGGGATTAGCTGTGCCGGTAATGGATTGAGGTTCAAGTATTATAAGCAACAGTTATTTGCTTCAAAGGGTGAGCTAAGGCAGGGCTGCTTCACAGTAAAGCAACCCTCAACCATACACTACTCTGAACAGCAGAGGGGTCAGGCAAGGGAAGGTCTCCAAACCTCCCCCATAGCCAAATTCCTTTCCCCGTCATTATGCTGTGATGACGGGGCCTGCAAATTTGCTCTAATTGTGATCTCTAATGTAAAAAATATATGAAACATTATATAATAATGTTAGAATAACAAAACTTGTGGCAAAATAGGTCAAGCTTTTTTCAATAATAAATATTATAAACAGGTACAAAAGAACTAGACAAAGAGACTAAATTAGGTCCATTACTCAAGGACTATGTTGAAATCATGCTTGGTAAAAACAGAAGATGTGGAACCAGAAATTAATAGACCAAAACTGGTATATCAATATTAGGCCTAATCGGTGGCCAAAGCAATGAGCAGATGAGCTATTCCACCCAACATTTCTTTTCTGGGTCCTGAAAGAAAGAGACTTTGGGGGAAACCTGGGTGTATATGAGGAGAGGGTCAGTCTAGGGGAAGCCCACAGGAAGAGGACCGTGGAGATTGGGAAGCCTGGGAACTGAGCATTGTAGCTGCCCCTCAGGTGAGCAGCTGTGCACACAAACCTGACTGGTTTCCATTCAAAGTGCTGATATAAGCAACATGGTTCCGTGCAATGTTTTGATTCCATATCAGATGCAGAGCTATTCCACTGGAAACTTTGTGACCTGCTCTATTCATGAACCTCTTGTTTCATTTGCTTGTACACATCTCAGCTATTATCTCATGAACTCCAGGCTTGACCCCGCTCTCGCTTTTACCAGTGAGAACCCCATATCTCTCCACTCATGCTCAGGGAGTTGCACTGGCGAGAGCAAGGTCAGAATCTGCTGTCAATCTTCCTACGATTCCTTCAAGTCTCTCCATAAAACCCACCTCTCTTGCAAAGACTTCAGAAAACTGTCAATTGATAATGACAGGGAGGATGTGAGCTGTTCCTACAGCATTTGCTATGACTGATTGACTTAGTGCAGCTATGAACCATGCTCACAGAGAGAAGGTGGGTGAGGTAATATCCTTTATTGGACCAAGTTCTGTAGGAGAGAGAGACAAACTTCTGAGCCACATAGAGCTCTTTCTCAGGCTTGGGAAAGGTACTCTGAGAGTCTTAGTTAAATGCTAGGTGGAACAGATTGCTTGGCGTAAATTACTAGCACATATTGTATTGGATGATTCAAGTACCTTTCCCAGACCTGAAGAAAACTCTGTTTGGCTTGAAAACTTACATCTCTCACCAACAGAAGTTGGTCCAAAGGAACATAGTAAAGCATCCACATTTTCTCCCTAATATCCTGGGACCAGCATGGCCAGAACTACACTGCATACAGCCCTGCTCTAAGACAGTCTATATTAAAACACCTTGTTGTTGTTACTCCCTGTTTCCTTCCCGCTAGCACAAGGATTCATAGATTCCATGGCCAGAAAGGACCACTGGGATCATCTGGTTTGACCTCCTGTATAATATAGGCCAGAGATCTTCCCCTGCTTTCCAACATGTGAATAAAGTGCCAGATTAAGTCCACACTTTTTTGCTCCAAAATAACTCAAAAGTGGTTGAATTTTAAAATAAGATGTTTGCCAGGTGTTTGTTGTGCTCAGTTGCAAATGACATCTTGTAGCTGCAAGGCCAGGCGATATTCTGCATCAGTAAATTTAGTCTGCATATTTTCTCCTCTGTGATCTTAAACTCATGGAACAAAATATACTGGAACACAAAGTTGCATTGGACTGACCAAACATGCATACTAATGAAGACATCCTGTGTTGACTTTATCCAGTATGTTAGTGTGATGCATCCTTATGTCCACAGAGGATGAAGGATTGTGATAACACACAGTGCTTATGTAATGAAAATACATTATCCAAACAACATGGGCTGTGTCTTTTGTTCTCAGCACAAGTATTGCTATTAAAGGAAATCATACGGGCAAAGATGAGTCCCCTATAACCATTTGAAGTAAAAATATCCCAAACATACCCATTGCTGCCCTGGCAGCTTCTGAAACTAGGGAGTTTACAGACTATTTAAAGGAATATCACCTTATTGCCAGTATACTAGAGTCAGAGGATGACATGATGGATAACCTATGAGTAAATCATTGAAACAAAGGACTGGACGGGACTTCGAGAGGTCATCAAGTCCAGTCCCCCGCACTCATGGCAGCAGCATTTAGAACATCCCTGACAGGTGTTTGTCTAACCTGCTCTTAAAAATCCCCAATGATGGAGATTCCACAACCTCTACAAGCAATTTATTCCAGTGTCTAACCACCCTGACAGTTAGGAAGTTTTTCCTAATGTCCAACCTAAACTGCCTTTGCTGCAATTTAAGCCCGTTGCTTCTTGTCCTATCATCAGAGGTTAAGGAGAATAATTTTTCTCCCTCCTCCTTGTACCTGACTTTTAGGTACTTTAAAAATGTAATCATGTCCCCTCTCAGTCTTCTCTTTTCCTGACTAAAACAAACCCAGTTATTTCAATCTTCCCTCATAGGTAATGTTTTCTAGACCTTTAATCATTTTTGTTGCTCTTCTCTTGATTTTTTTTTCCAATGCATCCACATCTTTCCTGAAAAGTGGTGCCCAGAACTGGACACAAGACTCAAGTTGAGGCCTAATCCCCGAGGAGTAGAGCAGAAGAATTACTTCTTGTGTCTTGCTTACAACGCCCCTGCACTTACCTCCATATTACGTGACAAACTGAGGCAAAGGGAGATTAAACCCAGGATTTTTAAAAGGTATTTAGGCCACATAAATCCCATTGATTTCAACGGGAATTAGAAACTGAAATCCCTCTAAAAAAATCTGTCCTTAAGTGATTTGCTCAAGGTCACAAAGGAAGTCTGCAGTGGGGGTGGAGTTTAAACTCAGACTTCTCAAGTCTTAGGCAAGTGTGATAACCTCTGGGCCATCCTTCCTTTCTCCTGTGTGTGTCTAATGACATGTTTCTGTCTATCTAACCTCAGACATTACCATGTCTCTGTCTATCTATCCCAATAGCAAAACATCAGTCTGTCTAGTGTCTACCTGTCTGTCCTTGAACAGAACCATCTGTCTGACTATCTATCTATAAAAACACTTCTCCATGTGCTCCTCCCTTTATTTAATTGTACAGTGATTTGAGGGGTGGGGGGGGGGCTGTGGGAACTGAGATAATAGCGGTGACAAATGGAAATAATTACAGTCTGAGCATCTCCTCTTTATATCATCTGCTAAATTAACCAGTGTAGTTCAAAAGGTAGTGGAATAAGTAGGAGAAGGTATTTATATTGCAGAAATCACATATCAGTACATAAAGGAGAAGCTGTAACACAGTTACTGGACACTGTTTTTCAAGGGACATGGCGCCTTCCTTCATTATCAGGCTCAAGTTCCATTTCCATATTGTTTTCTCCTGTAAGTCACGTGATGACAGAAATTTCTGCATAATGACTTATCTGCACTCCAGTACTGATCAGTAAAAAACAATCCCCATATTTACATACAGTGAGGAATAATTTTCTGGTGTATTGTCCTCCTCAGGGCGTCCTTCACCTCCTTGTTCCTCAGGTTGTAGATCAGGGGGTTCATCATGGGGATCACAAGGGTATAGAACACCGCCACCATTTTCTTCCATTCCACTGAGTTGCCAGATGAGGGTCTTAAATAAGTAAAGATCACGGTCCCATATAAGATGGAAACAACAGTCAGGTGGGAGGCACAGGTGGAGAAGGCTTTTTGCCTTCCTGCCGTGGAGCGGATCCTCAGGATGGCAAAGATGATGTAAGTGTAGGAGATGAGGATGATGAGAATGGTGCCTATTGTTTCTATGGCTGCAAAGATGAAATGCACTAGCTTATTGATACGAAAGTCAGAGCAGGAGATTTCTTGGAGTGGGCGAATATCGCAGAAGAAGTGATCAAGGACATTGGAGAGGCCAAAGGACAGACTGAATACAGTACATGTATGTACAGTGGCATTGATACAGGCGCACAGGTAAGAGCCAGCCACCAATTGGAAGCAGACTCTCTTGGACATGATGATATTATAAAGCAATGGGTTGCAGATGGCCACAAAGCGATCGTAGGCCATCACAGCCAGGAGGCAAAGCTCATTGTTGGCACAGAAGGAGAAGAGGAACAACTGAACCACACACCCAGAGAAAGAAATGTCTTTACTCGTCACTAGGGAAATGACCATCGCCTTTGGGGCAATTACCGAGGAGTAGACAACATCTAAGAGTGACAAGTTGCTGAGGAAAAAGTACATGGAGCTGTGGAGTTGGGAGTCAACCCTAATCAGGACAATCATCCCGACATTCCCCACCAGCGTCCATAAATAAATGGCAAAGAAGAACACAAATAGGATGCTTTGTAGCTTTGGACTGTCTGTTATTCCCCGGAAAATGAAGCCAGTCACTGTGGTGCAGTTCCCTGGAGCCATTTCTCCTGTCACTGTGCTCTGTGTCAAAGAAGAGGCAGAGGTGAGGATAGATGCAATGGGTACCACACAAATAAATCTGATGTACAGTGGAGACTCTTATTATCTCTTTAAAGATGCCTAAACAAAGGAAATTTAATTTAGTAATAGATTCCAAAGCCCAAAGGAACCGTTTTGATTTTCTAGTCCAATGTTTTTTTTCATTTTCAGACTAATCAAAAATTTTGAATGGAGGTGGAAATCTTAGACATAATCTGTGGACCCCTAGGAATCCGCGGACCACAGGTTGAAAAGCAGTGTTCTATGGTAACAACAACCTTTTGAGTATCCCTTTGATGCATTCTGTGGACCCAAAGGTGTTCAGAGATGACAAATTCAAAACCCCTGATCTAGTCTAATTGCTTGTATAACACAAGTCATCATTTTTTCCCAATATTTTTCATTGTAAACTAGAGCATATCATTTAAAAAATCATCCAATCTTGAATTAAAAATTGTCCATAAACTATTTACCACAACACTTGATAAATCATTCCAATGATTTTAATTACCCTCCTGTTAATAGAGGGTTTTTATGTAGAGCTGGTCATAATTCCCTCCTACACCTTTGGACATTTTTGAGCTTTCAGGAACAAAACTTCAAATAAAAAAAAAATTAAATTGGCGCTTATCTATTTTGGCTGAGATCTGAAGTATTTTGGTTTTGAAATGGAGCAACTGGGCGATGTAGTTGAACCAACAAGACTGGCCTATAAAGGAGAAAGGAAGCATGAGGAACTTCAGCTAGACAGATCAGCATGTGGACTGCTCAGTGTTGAAGGTGATTCAGAACAGGTCAGAGAAACACCCTTCGGGATGTTTACTTGGTGTTACTTGGTCTTGCCACAGTACAGGAAACCTGACTTGACTCCATGAGGTCCCTTCCACCCTACATTGCTAGGACTTCCGAATAACAATATTTGTATTTATTATTATTATTATTTTATTTTTTGTAAAAATGCTGACATTTCCATGGAAAAGTTCAATGAAAAAGAGATTGTTTGTTTTTGTGGGAGGAGGGCAGTTTTCATTTATTTCCTAGGAATTTAGCATTCCCACTCACTGTAGGAGGGTCTGATCCAAAACAGATTGACGCCAAGGGGAGCTTTTCCATTTATTTCAGTGCACGTTGGGTCAGGCTGTTTGGGAAGGTGATGAAATCTGATATTAACAGCTCTCAGAGTGAGAAACAAGAAAAGGTAACATGCAGTGTATTTGAATCTAATAGATTAGTAAAGTTCACAAAGAATTATAAATTTATATGAACTCAAAGAGGAAAAAACACGTTCTCTTTTACTGAACTATTCAGTATGAGATTTTGAATGCACTGAAATCGGGAAATGGAAAGCAGGGTCTAAAATCACAAGATATTTGTGACAGCTTAACCTGTCTTTAACTGATGAGTAGAAACAACATCTCTAACAAAATGGCATGACCAGTCCACTGGGCAACTCAGCCAATGCAAAATACAGCCAAACCCACCCAATCATCTCTCTACTTCTGCTTCTACCTGAAATCTCTTTAAAGGTAAAGTTACGGAGACAGATTCTGACATGATCTAAACTGGAATAGCTGGAAGACTTTTAAATCGAGCACTTTAATATTTTGAGATCATTTTTGTTTAAAGTCTTACAAATAAAAAATAAAAACATGGTGAACAATATAGTTACATAAATATTCAGCCATTTTCCTGAGAAATGCATCTTTTGCACAAACTGGTCTTCTTCAGTTGTTTTTTATTACAGCTCTTATTTTTTTTTCTTCAGATTTGCCCACCCCTGTTTATAAACAAGGTCACTAATAACAAAGTTCTTGCATTTCTCCATGAGACAAAGAAACACCAAAGATAGGAATCAGAATTTCCATATGGAAATGGAAGCATAAAGTCACACTCATCTGGAAACCCTCTTTCCTAGTAAGGTGGGTATTTTTGTGCTGGATTTCTACAATTCTTTACCTTGCAATGTGAAAAAATTAAAACACGTGCACACACGCACATACACACAAGTTTCAATTGTCCTGTTTGACTAATCACATTTCCCCATAATAGGAAACCACAAGGAAACATCAGGAGAAAAAAAATATATTAAACAGACCACTGACAAATAAAGTATTTTTTTCTGCAAAACGTAATTTTAATGTATTATTATATCCTTTATCATTTCCAGCTTTCAGAACTGATCCTAAAACATCATAAACTCTTACCTTGTTATAACAACGCAATATCCGGAACACTTTCAAATGCCATGTTTCCTCTTCACTATGATGGAATGTGGGATAGAAAATAAATTAATTCAAGAATCATTTTCAGGTAGAAATAGCCAAAATTGTTAGTAAAGTAAAAAATAAAAATCTAATTTGTAAGTGAATCACATTAATACTGTAGCTATTTAGAGAAACTGAAGTGAAAGACAATGGCAGAGAAAAAGAATTACTTTAAAAAGAAGGAGATGAGCATTTTGGAATTTCAGAAGTCTGCTTGCTCAGAAGCAATTTTAGAAATGCAAATCAGCATTTTAGAAATGTCAGCCACAAACAATGCAAAGTCGGCAATTGCAAATATAACTTTCTTATTATGAAACTAAAAGGCCAGGTGTCACCACAGCCATCTGATCTATAGCAAGGAGGTGCTTGGAGCAGTAGATTTAAGCCTCATATTAGCACTCTAGCACCTTTCCATAATTAAAACAGTTAGGAGCCATGCATTTATAATAAGACAATTAAAACCACAAACTAGGAATAAACTCCAATTAAGTTTAATAAACAGCATTCTTGTTGAAATCAGTAAGATTATGTTCACAGTGGTTCACTGTATATTAACTGAGGAGATATGAATTAACAGCAAAGTTAAGCAGCGAGAGCTGAATTAAAACTGTGGGTGAGACCCTCGTGTTAGCTCTGTGTCCTTGCACAGCCTAAAACTGGAGTTCTGCAGGAGGAGTAATTTTAAACAGACTATTTTCATCT
Source organism: Chelonoidis abingdonii (assembly GCF_003597395.2). Lineage (NCBI taxonomy): Eukaryota > Metazoa > Chordata > Testudines > Testudinidae > Chelonoidis > Chelonoidis abingdonii. The sequence goes on along the minus strand of NC_133772.1, from coordinate 30,420,408 downwards.
TCATTTGCACAGCGTATGAAATCTTTTAACTCAGTACAGCACAATGGACCAGACACTCAGTTGGTATAAATCACTGTAGCTCTGCTGATGGATCCATGAAATCTGACACCAGGTGATGATCTATCCTGATATTCCCAAACTCTGACATGCAGTGTTCAGGATAGTTTAGGCAGTTGGTCCCATTTCACTGCAAGTTATTTTGTGAGACAAAATGAAGACAACATTTTGGGGTCAAAAGCATCAGCAGTTTGAGAACAGAAAAACAATCTTTTCTCTTGATAGACAGAATGGATTTTGGAGCTTTCTTCAGGTATTAGAACTGAAAGAAAAATAGACCACTCACCTTAGTCTTTGCCCCGTTATGTTAAAACTTGTTGCAAGAAAAAGATCTCTCTTTATTGAATTCAAATAGATTGTGTAAGGGGTAATTGGAGGCAGGGTTTATTTGTTCTACCGACATGAGGGGACAGAATTCCTCAGAGCTCTGAATCTCAGGTCAGCCACAAGTGTGTGTTGGGAGGGGGGAAGGGGGGTCATTAAAATACCCACTTACATCTCCCAGCAGCAGGTGATAGTTAGACACCAATATATGGTCTACAAATGTTGCTGAAGTTCCTGGACATGTTGATGCTTCTGTTTATCTTTCCCTCTGTTTCATGCAGTCCGTAAATCTGAAAATCCCCCCTAGCAAGAAACACGTCCAATCACAAATACACTTAGAGGAGTACAGAAAGATTTTTGATCAATATCTGCCAGGATTACAACTGTGAATATTATTTCTTTCAGAGCAGTAGGACTAGATGTCTGTATGTCGCACAGCCAAAGGGCAATGAGCATTCTGCTGCTCAGCGCTGAGAGAGAAAGAAACATTTGAAGCAATAGCATGAGAGGGTCCAGAACTCCAGTAAAAAGTCAGGTATCGGGGATAGCCATGTTAGACTGTATCTACAAAAACAGCAGACAGTCCGGTGGCACCTTAAAGACTAACAGATTTATTTGTGCATAAGCTTTCGTGGGTAAAATTCCTCACTTCTTCAGATGCATGGAGTGAAAGTTACAGATGCAGGCATTATATAATGACACATGAAGGGAATGGAATTACCTCAGAAGTGGAGAACCAGTGTTGAGGAGGCCAATTCAATCAGAGTGGATGTAGATGAGGAAGTGTCAATTCTAGAAGAGGCAAAGCTGCTTTTGTAATGAGCCAGCCACTCCCAGTCACTTGTAAAGCCAAAAATCCCAAAAAGGCATTTTTAAGAATTTAAAGTAGATTTTTAAAATGTATTTCAAAAGAGTTTTATTTGTTTTAAAATCTAAGTCTTTCAGGGATAAAATTTGAAACAGTGACAAGCTATGTTAAGGCCTATAGTTGTTATAACCTATTAAACTAATTTAAATTAAATAAATATATGAAGAAGTCCATGTTTGCTGCCAAGTTTCAAAGGATGTCAAACCACTGAACTCTTGGAAGTCATTCCCTAAGCACCTGGGGGTCCAGAAGTTATTGAAATACTCAGCCAGATTTTGGCAGCAATAACCTCTTCTGTGTGTGCAGAAAGAATATTTTCTTCATTTCAGTTGATGCAGCTACTTCATTCAAATGTAAGAAACTGATTGGGACTTGAAAAAGGATGAAGGCTTCTTTTCCTCTTGTAATATATGAATAAACGCTAGAGAGGAGGAGATGTGAGCTACTACTGCTAAAATTTGGAAGGACATTATGAGCAGGAACAATCAGTTCAGTGCACGAACTAGAGATCCTTCTTTACCTCAGTTTGTTTGAAATGAAAACAAATGGTTCAGTCAAGGGTCTCAGGTAGACTCAGAGGAGTCAGCCCCACTTCCCCAGATTGACTACAGATCAGAGGTCTTGGCGATGATTTATGGTCGGTGTGGGGGAAGTTTGAGCATTCCAAGTGTTTTTTTGTTGTGTAACCTTTCATTGTCTGTAGGTTGTACCCCGTTTTTTTGGAGTGGTAAGCCGGAGGGCTCGCTACCCCGCCGCCGAGGGGAGGGGGACGTTATTTCCTATAGCCCGACCCGCATGACCCGACCAGATGGATGCGTCCCCGTGCGAAATTGACATTCCTCCCACTCGAAACAATTCTACCTAAAAGGTACAAGGGTAGTGGACAGACGAAGTCCCGAGATGCCAGCCCAGAACCACACAAAAGAGGGAACGGACAGGCCCCCTGAAAATTGTTTTACACCCCAGGTCGTTTCTTGTTGCCCAGTGGCCGCGTCGGCGCTGCGGATGCCCCACCAACTATGCGCCAAGCAGAGGCTTAGGTTGGACATGACCCACAGGCGGCCGCTGGGTTTTGAGAGAAAGTGACAGGTAGGAAAGTGAGGGCAAACTTGTATCGTCCAGCGGCTTGGCCGAGATCCAGTGGGTGGTGAACCTTAGAAGCTCTGAACTGCATGGGCCAATAGAGCCCGCTCTAACCCTCGTGCGGTGTGACACGAACAGTGGTGGAATCTCCATCCTTACAAGTTTTTGAAAGGTCAGCTTGACAACAGCCTGGCTGGCATGATGAAGTTGGGCTTGGTGCTGCGCTGCAGGCGAGGACGTGCCGCCAACTTGAACCATCGCCCTGGGGTACTATCAATGTTCCAGCCCGTAGTCTTCTAGTGACTTCTAGGAATAGGGAGATTCCATTTTCAACACATGTTACTTTGCTAGTTTTGCAGGGGATACATACAAAGAAAAGAAGGGTTTAACTGATGCTGGCAGGGCACTGTGCGAGCACCCGTTGCCGGCCAGCTGGGTGCAGGAGATCGAGGAGGGTGAAGGGAGGAGCAACCCTGAGCATCTGCCATCCAGCTCCATCCGATCTAGAGCAAGTAAGTGGAGGTTCTGCAGAGCCATCCCCAGTGTGGGTGGGAATATCCCAGCACTAGGCTCCCAGGCCGTCCCTTGTCAGGAGGTTTGTTCCCCAGGTTGAGGGTTCCTGTGGCCCTGGGGCGTGGTGGGATGTGTTGGGAGGAGAAATTGCCTCAGCAGAGGGGAGGTGGGGGCAGGGGAGCAGTCAGGCTCGTTAATGAGAGGCTTTTTGAAGCCAGACTCATGGCTTGCTCCCCACTCAGTTCCAGGATGGAGCGAAATAAGGCAGATGCTGAGGAAGGAAGGCCGGGCAGGTGGCTCCAGAAGCCAGCAGGAAACACTCAGCCAGCCTTCCCAGGAGGAGAGCAGCCCCTCTCTCCCCACGAGGCGGGGGAAGAGGCTTGTGAGCAGGTGAAAACGAGGAGCTGTGTCGCATGCTGGAGGAGAAGAAGACAATAAGCTCCCCTAGCTGAACCTGAGGCACCTTCTGGGCCGAAATGGAGGTGGCCCCGGGTTCAGTTATGGAGGAGAGAGCCAGGAGAGGGCAGGAGTGGGGGGAAGGCAGCTCTGGGGATTCCTTCGCAGGAAGCCACGGAGCCAGGAGCTGCGCCCCAGGCAGGGCGAGCCCACACCCCCCCAGGAGCAACCGAAAGTCGTCCCACCATGGCATCCTGAGGAGCCCTGCACCAGCCCCGACCCTGGCCACCAAGGAGCCTCCCACCAGCCCCACCCTGGCCATCGAGGAGCCTCCTGCCAGCCCAGAGCAGGAGTTGAGCGACTTGCGCACATCAAACACCAGCAGCTCCGCTACTCCTGCGGGGCCAGCAGCTCCTCCGTGGGGTCTGGCAGCCTTGAGATTAAAGGCTCCCTCTTTGGAGTGAGGGGAGACCCAGGGGAAAGGGAGGAGGACTGGGGCGGTGGGGGACTAGTAAGACCCTGTGCCCATCGGCTCGCCAAAGGCCGGGACTGAACGACCATGTGAGCCCCACTAACACCAGTGGGGGTGGCACAGCCACGCCCCATGGCAGGGGATATGCTGGGTGGAGTCGGCGGGAGCTCCAGTATCCCCTGATCATGTTGTGGGGGAGGGCTGACTGCCACTGGGCCCTGAGGCTGATGGGGCTGAGGACGTCTCTGGGAGGGGCAGGGTGGGGCCCTCACTGCCATAGGGGCTCCTTACAGAGAAAGGGGAAACATGGAGCCTTCTCTCTAGCCACTGCATCCCCCCCAGCAGCAGAAGGGATTCAACTTTCTCCTCCCTTCTCTCTGGTGCAGACACCCTCCAGTGCCCAGGTGTCGTGGCTGGCAGGAGGAGGAGTGTTGAGTGAGGAGGAGGAGGAGCAGGATTTGTCCCCTGAGAAGATATCATCCTGGTGATCCATCAGCACCTCCAGGGCAAAGCTGAGGTACAAAAATCCCCAGCTGCGCTGCACCAAGTCTGTCCAGCTCCTTGTTCCATCTCCACCCAGGCAACGGGTCTTGTCCCAGATAATCCCTCACCCCCAATGTGGGGACAACATCTCCTCTGTTATCTGGCACCCCAAAGTGGGGACATTTGTCCCACACAAGGCCAAGGTCCCCCCACGACTGTCCAGGTTACAACCCCTGTCTGTGCAGGGACACACTGGTTTCGGGACGGGGCAGCTTTCCCTGACCAACCCCATGGAGGTCCCAACCCTGGAGCTGGTTTGGGTCTGGGGTCCAGGGCATGTGCCTTGATCCTGACGTGCTGTTCATCGGATCAGGGGGTCAGAGGGGATTGCGTTTACCCTCCGTGGCTGAATCCCAGCCTTCCTCGTCTCCTCATTCTCTGATCTCCTGCCTGGACTCTCTCTCGGGGATCCTACCTCCCACCATTGCAGTTGGCTGGTCCATACTCTGCTGGGTACCAGGCCCTGCACAGAGAACTGCTAAGAGCAAGGATTGACGAGGCAGCAGGCATCGGGCCATGAACTTTTCTTGCTAAGTGTCCCTGGAGTGATGTGAATGGGAGAGGCCAGGATGTGCCTTTTGAGTCTTGCCAGGGCTCCTGGAGAATCCTCCTAATTGTCCTCTGACTGGTGTAGCCCCATGTCCCATGACTGACAGGTGCTCCCTCTTCTTCAGGCTCTGCACACAACCGCTATTCGCTGAGCCTGGACACCATCCTCAGGGGCCAGCTAAGAGAGACCCCCACCATGGAGAAGCTGCAGCACCTCCTGGAAGGTGAGTAGAATGGGACGCTCTGGGGGTTGGAATTGCCCCTGAACCCTGTGGAAGGGCAGCAAAGGAGAGACTAGAAGAGCCACGGTTCCATTGTGTTCTTCCCAGCTTGACCCAGATGGACACACTTCCAGAGCTGCCAGTGCAGGGGAAGGAGCTGGGACTGTCAGCCAGAGCTCTGCACGGTTGCATTAAGCACTAACAGTGTTGAGCATCAGGCCTGGGCTGGGGCCTGAGAGACTGAAACCCCTGCGAGATGCAGGACATGGACCGCTGAGAAAAAGTCACTGGCTCCTCTCTAGGGAGACCCTGAGATACAGGAGGGAGCCTCAGGGAATCAGCTCGGTGTGTCCTAGGGACACTGCAGTTTCCTGGAGGGAATTGTCCTCTGAATGGCCGTTCCATCCAATACCTACCAAGGCCTTTGCAGATGGGGTTTCGGGGTCCAGGATGTGCCTTGATCCTGAGTGCTGTTTCATGGATCAGGGGTTCAGAGCAAATAGACCAGCCCCAAAACTGACCATTGTCCCAGCCTGGAGAGACAAGGAGCTGGTGTGCCAAGCAAGACATGGGCAGTGTCATGAACCCCTTTTCACGAGCTCTGCGACCAGGGCTCGGCTAGTTCACCCTGAGCACAAAGTCTGAGCCCCTTGGGGAGGGGAGAGGCTGGTTTGTAGAGCATGTACGCCTGCCCGCTGACCCTCCTCTGCCTCCTTCTCCCAGCAGCCGCACATCCATCTCTCTCTCCTGTCGAAAAACACCCAGGAGAGAGCCAGGGGCCGTACAGACCAGCGCGGCCCTGCTCCAGTTTGCCACCTCCCTGCCTGGATTTGACGTAAGTGACCCTTCACCCCAGCTTCCTGTAGAGTCAAGTTCCTCATCCCTGGCTAACTGGTCCCCTGGTCCATAAGGGACTGCGTTCCATAAGCCGCTGGCTGGCAGGGTCGTGCCTGGCCTCAGGCCCTTGTTATTCTGGAGCAGCGAATGTCGGGCAGGTAATGCTCAGAGAGGGCCCTTGCCCTGCTCCTTTGCTCCGAGCTCCCTTGGGGACAGGGAGGAAGAGGGCTCCTCGCTTAGATTCCTCTCCCCCAGCACTCCTACACAAGAGTGGGAGCAGAGCTCAGTCCAGGGACGCTGGGAGCTGAAGGGAGAATGGTGGATGATGGATTCCCTCTCCCTCTCTTCCTCCACCAGGCAACCAGACCTCCTCCGCTCTTCTCCAAGGCAAGGCCGAATTCGTGCTGCTGCTGGGTCTCTACGTATCCCACCCAGCCAGTGGGACATCAGCCGGCAAGCCAGGGGTGGGATATATTGGCTTTTACTGGCTCCTGCTCAGAAGAGGAGGTAAGAAACCCAGCTGGGCAATTGAACCCCATGGAAACGAGCCTCTGGGAGACTAGCTCCAGCTGGCCATTGGGACGCCTCTAGAACTAAGGCCTCTCTGCTTAGACCCGCTGTAGCAGGGCAGAGGAAACCCAATTAGAAAAAGGCCCCTCCTTTGAGACTGTCCCTCTGCTGGGCAGTGGAATGCCCACAGAAAGAAGCCCCCTCATCTGAGACCGACCCCAGCTTTAGATGATGACTCTTTCTCTCCCCCTCTCTCTCTGAATTAGGGAGATGAGTGTGTAAAAGTGCCAGGGAAATTGGCTGCTTTATCTCAGAGCCCACGGCTCTGTCCCCAGCCAGGGAAATCAGCCAACCCCCGTACGGGGCAGCCAGCTCGTGAGGGGACAGGTAACGGAGCTATTGAGACACATGGAGGGAAGATAAACATCATGGAGGGGGGCCTAAGGGGCAGGAGCAGGCACCGAAAGGGGACTTGTAAAGGGTTAAGAAGCTCAGTAAACCTGGCTGACACCTGACCAGAGGACCAATAGGGGGACAAGATACTTTCAAATCTTGGTGGAGGGAAGTCTTTGTTTGTGCTTTTTGTTTGGTTCGTTTTTCGCTCTCGGGACTGAGAGGGACGGGACATCATTCCAGGCTTTCCCTGTCTTTCTGAATCAGTCTTTTATTTTTCAAAATTCTAAGTAATAGACAGGCAAGGCGGATTAGTCTTATGTTTGTTTTCTCAACTTGTAAAGGTTTCTTTTGCTGGAAGGATTTTTTTACCTCTGTTTGCTGTAACTTTGAATCTAAGTCTGGGGGAGTCCCACTAGTCTATATGAATCTGAGTACCCTGTAAACCATTTTCCATCCTGATTTTACAGAGATAATTTTTACTTTTTCTTTCTTTAATTAAAAGCTTTCTTTTTAAGAATCTGATTGATTTTTCCTTGTTTTAAGATCCAAGGAGTTTGGATTGGTGTGAAGCCTCTCAAGGCAACCCAGGGAGGGGAAAGTCTGGGGGGAAAAGTGAGGGGGATGGTTAATTTCTCCTTGTTTTAAGACCCAAGGGGTGGGTCTGGGTTCCCCAGGGAAGGTTTTGGGGGAACAGAAAGTGTGCCAGACACTAAATTCTGGCTGATGGCAGCGTACCAGACCTAAGCTAATAATTAAGCTTAGAGGTGTTCATGCAGGTCCCCACTTCTTGTACTCTAAAGTTCAAAGTGGGGAAAAAAACCTTAACAAGAGGAAAACCAGAAATGAAAGCCAAGAGTCCTGACTCCCAACCCCCTGCCTCAGTCACTACAACAGGTCACGCTCGGAGCCAGGGAGACTGGGACTAGAGTCCTGCTGGCACTTCCCATCTCTGGAAGGGAGTCTTCCTCTAGTGGTATGTGCGGGAGTCTGGACAAAGGACTCCTGGGCTTCATCCCCAACTCTATCCCTGCCTTTCAGTGAAACCCTGAGGCAGTGGCTTCGCCTGCCCAGGCCTCTGTTTCCATCAGTGGGGCTGGGGACACTCCCCTACAGCCCTTGGGCCGTCATGCTTCAGGAATGTGCGTGAGGTACTAGGAGACCTTGAGATGGGAGGTGTCCTGCTGGCTGGCTGTCAGTGTTGTGACCCCCCGGCTGCTAGCTTAATTATTCGGTTTGTCCGTCCATCTGTCTGTCCAACCACGGGACAGACCATGCATGGGAATTGAAATAATGACATCTTCCTTTTTTTATTTGTATTATTTTTAAATTTGATTTTCCCCTCAAATTTGGTGCCACATTTAACTTGAAGGAGGTATTGCCTCAGCAGAGGGGAGTTTGCTAGGGGCTGCAAACTCCCCTAGCTACCTCTGTGAGCCTTTCATCCCCCTCCAGGCCTCAGGCCGGTTCCTAGTGCTCTGATATCATGTTATCTCAGCCCCCACCTGCTCTGGGAGAACTGGAGGAGTCAGTCAGCAGAGGCTGCTTAAGTGCCCCATTCACCAGAGCTACTGTCCATGGCATCACATTAAGGACATGGAGATCCCTTGGGGAAAGGTGTCCACTTCCTCTCACCTCCTGGCACTACTCCCCAAAGCCTCCCAGCCCCTCAACTGGAGGGGGTGAGGGTGGCTGAGGGGACTCTGGGGACCAGAGCTGGATTCCTGCTGGGTTGGGAGGTAGAACAGTTCTCGTGGGGGGACTGAGAGGAGTGGGGGCAGGAGTTCATTCCACAATGGTGGGAGAGGGGATGGAAGTCACTAGAGAAGAGAGAAGATTTTGCCTTGGGGGTTGGGTGGGGAAATCCGTCCCTCAGACATGGGAAGGGGTGGGGAGGAAATTTTGCTGGCTGCTGGTGCCGTTAATACCCTTCATTCTCGTGGGTGTCCAAGTCTCTGATTGATCCTTGTTCCCTTGCAACAGAAGGACGTTACAGTCAACATCATGGCCCAGCTGTTTAACATCACGTGCTTGCGCCAGGTCCCCAAAGCCCTGCAGGGGCTGTGCTGCATGGGGCAGCCTTGAAGACTCCCCCACTTCACATGACCAGCTCCCACCCACTGCCGCAGGTACTGCTCTGTCTCACTGTGCCTGGGGGGGGGGGGAAGTGCTGGGGGGAGCGGCCATAGAGCCCACAGCACTGAGACAAACCAAGGCCAAGCACCTCGCCCTGAACACCCTGCCCCACCCCGACCCCTGGAGCTGGGGCCAGGCCAGATACCGGTTCAGAAGAATCGGGTTGTGGGACTGGCCCAGAAATGAGAGCATCCGCAGAACCAGGGGTTATGCTCAATACCCATTGCAGTCTGGGAGGGGTGGCTCACACAATCTTGGGTGTAGATCTGGGAAGTGAACTGAGTCCCAGCCTAGAGCCTTTCCCCCAGGGGCACCTTCGCTTTCTGCCCTTATTCTCCTCTCTGACTAGGGGGTCTCTGAGTGTGAAATGAACAGGGAGGGTGACGGGGTCCTGGCACACAGCCTGGATGGGAGCTCCCCTTGGCTTGGACCCCAGGGTCAGAGACATCTTTGTCATCCCGCTGTCCTTCTTTTATTGCTAGGAAGGGAGTCCCCCATGAGGGGTCTCCAGGGCTTCAGGTGGGCAGTAACTAGGAGTACCTATAAATCATCCTGGTTCCTGCCTGCATGTACCACTCTGCCCTGCCTTGCCCTGTCCTGCCCTGCCATGCCGTTTCTTCACTATTGACTGAGACTTGACCCTTGGATCTGGTCTATGGCTGTGACTTTGGCGTGACCCTTCTTGGTTCCAGATTTGGATTATGAACCTCAGCTCAATATTCTCCTAGCCCTTCTCTAGCCTCGCTCCAGGCCCTCCACCCACCCTCTCCAGCATTTCCTCCTCCTGATCTTCCCCAGCCTCTCGGATTTTGACTACCCAGCTTTGACCTTCGCCCTGTATCTGGACTCTGGCTTGACACGGACTTGGCTGATCTTTGGTCTGACCACCCAGCTTCAGCTTCTGGCTTGGACTTGGACACTGGCTCTAGATCTGGTTCTGCTTTGTCAATGGACACTGATCTCGGTTTTGATCCTGGTGTGTCCCTGGACCTTAATTCTAGCACCACTCTTAGCCTAGGTACCATCCTGCACCTCGTTGCGACCTACGCTCCAACCACTGGACCTAATTATCAGATGCAGCACGTGACATCAGGTGGGGCAACTTCTTGCAGATAATCAGGCTCTCCACAAGTAAGTGGCCCATATGCAACAGGGGACCCATCACACCAGGTGTGAACCATGGCCTCACTACATGAGCCTGGCCCGGTGATGCCCCTACTGGAGTTGTGAAATGGAAATGACTGAAAATGTCAGGGTTCCTTTAACCAACCTCTGCCTCTGAACCTACTCCACCATTCTTGACTGAGACACCCGGCATTCCTGATAAATACCCAGATTACATGGATACCTTAGAAAGAAATGTGGACTCATTGCCTCTGCACCAGGACTATGACTGCCCTATTGACCTACAACCTTGGTTGAAAGTTGCTTTCATCTGTATTTACGCATTGTTAGAACCAGAATTAGTGGCTGTCCATGCGTACATTCATGGAAACAGTCCTAAGAGTTTATGAGCAAATAAGCATTTCCCATGGGTGCCCAGGCCCTTTTAGGGAAGAAGAAATGTGGGACTCTTCTATGCTTCTGTTTAGATAATCGGCTCCTGAACAAAGTGATAGTTTGGAACCATTACCCTCTGCTGTGAATCCCCTGACCTTGCAACATTTCATCAGTGATGTAGGTGGGGACATTGTGGATCCATACAGTGTCATCTATTCGGGTGACATATCTCTCTTTTTGGAGAACCGAGAGCAGCATGTGTACCACATCTGAACCTGGAGAGGTTTCGGCAGCATGGTCTCAACACAGAATTGGCCTTTACCTCTTGATATCTTCTGAAGTGGAACTGCCCTCTTTCAAAAGAGCTTGAATATTCTATTGTTCTCGAGGACAGCAAGGTGCATGTGACCTTGGAAAGATAATGTGTTTCTGTGCTGGGGACATGGGCCACCAGCTTCTGTGAGGGCAGCTTGACTTTACTGCTGTTGAAAATAATGGTAGCTAGTATTCATATTGAAAGAGGATCTCTTTGCTTAAAGGCAGCTTTAGTCTCATTCCTGTTGACAAGGATGAGAGCTGGTGGCCATTTTGAAAAGTTGTAGTTCGCTGAAGAAGAAAGTTATTCACCATTAAAGCTTTTGGGAAATGTTCCCCTGGCCTATGGAGTTTTTACACACATTCACAAATACTTATGCTTCAACCTATTTAGCAAAAAATTTCAGCTTTTTCTCAAAAAAATTAAAGCTTGAACTCTGGATATTTTTATTGCTGGACTTTTTCAATTCTAATTTATCTTTTTTTTTAAAGATAGGGCAACCAGAACTGCATAAAGTATTCAGGGACTGAGGATAGATGTATTTCTATACAGGCAATATGATATTTTCTGTCTCATTGTTTATCCCTTTCCTAATGGCTTCTAACTTTGTTGGCTTTTTGAACCACCACTGCATGTAGTTTTCAGAGAACTGTCCTCAGTGACTCCAAGAGCTCTTTCTTGAGTGGTAACAGATAATTTAGACCCCATCATTTTGTATGTATAGTTAGGATTATGTTTTCTAATGTGCATTACTTTGCATTATCTACACTGAATTTCCCTGCCCGATTGCAAAGTTTTGATCGCCCAGTTTTGTGAGTTCCCTTTGTAACTCTTTGCAATCAGCTTTGGACTTAACTATCTTGAGTAATGTTGTGTCATCTGCAAGATTTGCCACCTCACTGTTTATCCCTTTTTCCAGATAATTTATGAACACATTGAATACAGTTCCTTATGGAACCCTGTCATTTATTCCTACCCTTTGTTTTCTGTCTTTTAACCAGTTACTGATCCATGACAGAACCTTCTCTCTTACCCCATGTCTGCTTAATTAGCTTAAGAGCCTTTGGTGATGGACTTTGTCAAAGGTTTTCAGAAAGTCCGGGTACACTATATCCATTGGATCACCCTTGTCTACATGTTTGTTGACCCCCTCCAAGAATGCTAATAGATTGGTGAGGCATTATTGCCCATTACAAAAACCATGTTGACTCTTCCCTAACAAATCATTTTCATCTATGTAATTGATAATTCTGTTCTTTACTATAGTTACAACCAATTTACCTGAGTACTGAAATTAAGCTTACTGTTGTAATTGCCGTGATCATCTCTGTATGGTTTTTTTGTTTGTTTGTTTGTTTGTTTTTTGAAATCCAGGATTATATTTACTTTCTTGCAGTCATCTGGTACAGAGGCTGATTTTAGTGATAGGTTACATACCACAGTTGGTAGTTGGGCAAATTTCATATTTGAGTTTCCTCAGAACTCGTGCTTGAATACCATCTGGTTCTGCAGTAAAGATCGATGCAAAAAAATTATTGAGATTCTTCCCAATGGCCTTATCTTCCTTGAGTGCTCCTTTAGCACCTCAATTGTCCAGTGGCCCCACTGGTTGTTTAACAGGCTTCCTGCTGCTGAGGTACTTAAAAACAATTTTCTGTTTTTGTGTCTTTTGCTAATTGCTCTTCAAATCCTTTTATGACCTGCCTGATTCTATTTTTAAATTGGGCTCTCTCTTAAGCTTGGTTTTCCTCTGCTAGGCTCAGGACTTGCTCATGCAATATTCCAGGTGACTACAAAATGCTACCTCACTTTGCAAAGGCTGCCCCGTGTCACTGTAAACACTTGCTGGGTTGCATCACTCCATAGGAAGGTAAAATCTCCATGGGAGTCTGAACTAAGGTGGAGTTGCTAAAGGAGCTCACAATGGGACACAGGGGGTGCTGGAGCTCCACCACCCAGTCCCGGAGCAATTGAGGCTGTGTGTCCTGCCTTTGGGAAAAGTGGTGACCCAGAGCGAGGAAGCTCTGTAAGGAAAGAGGAGGTTACTCACCTTGTGCAGTAACTGACGTTCTTTGAGATGAGTGTCCCTGTGGGTGCTCCACTTTAGGTGTCGGTGCGCCCCTGCGCCTTTGATCGGAGATTTTTTGCAGCAGTACTCCTACC
>NC_133772.1:30383150-30391882 GCF_003597395.2 Chelonoidis abingdonii | reverse complement strand
CAGGATACATACCTTATGGTTTCAGTTGTGTCTTTACTCATCTAAGCAATGCCTCCTCATCTACACTGCTATTTATACTGGTGTTAGGAGGCATGCCAGGTGAGGGGCTTTACATACCACCCCAAGGAGTGTGCAGTGTAGACATAGCCTTAGGGAGCAGCCTGCTTTGTCTCTCTCTGTTTCAATGTCCTTGTATGTTATTGTTCTGAATTCTAAAGAAATAAAAGTGTTATGTTGCAACCTTCCAAAAGTGTATTTTAGTCTTACATCTAACGTCTCTATTTGTATGCTGTGAACATAACTCTGATTCCACCCAGCAGGGGTCAGGAGTATTGGTACACCATCCAGTTAACCATAAGAGTGGGCTGAACACTTTGGAAGTTACTTGAAAGGTGTTTTATTTATTTAGAATAAAAATGGAGCAGACTGATTCAATGCTATTCTACTCAGGATCTGATAGCACAGAACTTTTAAGTGATATAATTGGCTTTAGTGAATTTATATCATGCAATGAACATTGTGTGGTTTTGATAAACACCTTACACATCTGTCACCTGGAAGAGCCTTTACACTGTTTCTGGCGATGCTGCTGTCACGGAGTTCTTGATTCCATCCCATCATAGACCCCTTTCTCCTACCACCCTTTCCCATTAGTTACTCTAAAGGATGTTATGCTAGATTTTCACTGAGTAACAATCACTTTTCTACTTAGCAGTTTCCTTACAGCACATTTCACATCCCTGTTTCTCAGACTGTAGATCAGGGGGTTCAACATGGGGATCACTATCGTATAGAACACAGAGGCTATTTGATCTGTGTCCAGTGAGTAGCTGGTGCTGGGTCGCAAATACATGAAAAAAATGGTCCCATGGAATATAGTAACAGCTGTCAGGTGGGAGGTGCAGGTGGAGAATGCTTTATGCCTGCCTTGGACAGAACGGATCCTCAGCACTGCAATTACAATAAGAATGTATGAGATGATGATGATCAGAAATGTGCTCATTTCAAACAAACTGCCACAGGTAAAGAGTAGCCTCTTGTTGACAGAGACATCACTGCAGGAGAGTTTCAGGAGAGAGGTGAGATCGCAGTAAAAGTTATTGATGACATTGGAATCACAAAAGGACAACCTCTGCAAACTGCTTGTGTTTATCAAAGAGTTAATCAAGCCTGAGAAATACGACCCAACCACCAGCGTTATGCAGACTCTCTTGGTCATGGTGACCATGTAGAGCAGTGGGTTACAGATGGCCACATAACGATCATACGCCATCACAGCCAGGAGGAAGATCTCAGTGGTGACAAACAGAACAAAGAAGCCGTATTGCATAATGCACCTGCTATAAGAAATGGCTTTGCTCTCCACTAAGAAATTGGCCAGCATATTGGGAGCAATGGTGGAGGAATAGCAGACATCTAAGAAAGACAAGTTGCTGAGGAAGAAGTACATGGGGGCGTGGAGTTGAGGGGTCGATCTGAATTACCAAGATCATCCCTATATTCCCCATCAGGGTGATGAGATAGATGAGAAAAAACGTGACGAAGAGCGGGACCTGCAGCTCCAGACGATCTGTTAAGCCAATGAGAATGAACTTGGTCACTGTGGTGTGATTGTCTCCAGTCATTTGTGTTAACTTCCTTGTTATCTGCAGGGAAAAATAATTAATCATGATGCTTATAGCAACTGATTTACATTTATTCAGCACTCTGGGCTTTTGAGTGCCCCATCTCCCTGTGAATCCTGGCAATAGCTGCAAGTTCTTCATAGAGTACGTAGTAGACAAAACACTCTGGAATGCATAGCAACATATGACCTTAATGTCTGTAACTCACTGGTTAGCATGCATTATGTGTGTCCCATTCACTGCCTGATGTACAGAGGACATGCTTCTGTTATAGCCCATTGCTTCAATGGCTGGCGCTTTAGCCAAGCTGTAGACACTCCTGCTTGCATTCTAGAGAGTCCCAGTTCAGTTCCTCTTGTTGGTTAACACAGTAACTGTCACTCATATGCATTACTGTAGCATCATCAATTGTATGATCACGTTGCATACCTGAGTATATTCTTATAAATAAATCTAAATCCTTCAATCGACAAGTTGTTTGAACCCATTGTGATTGCACAGTAGTTAATGCACTTACTCTCAAAATAACCCAGTGGTAGAGGGTGCAGAATTTGGCTTAGTGTCTCTTAAAACCAGTCACATGAAAATTATACTAAAATTCATACATAGACAACATTGAGCACGTGAAATATAACACCACCGAGTGCTAATGAAAATGAGCTTGCATGTACGGTGATTTAGAAATAAATTACTATGTGAATTGTTTCAAAGACTATGACATTATCAATAGTGTTTTGTTAATACACTTTACTGTGAAGGGGGCATTTTCAGTTAAGTAAAATAAAAGGGAAAAAGATCTAAAAAGTTCTTTTCAGAAACCACCCACTGCCCCAGATCCATCCAAGACTTTGACAAATTTCCATTGGAATAAGGAGGACCTGGGTTGGGTTATTTAGGGAGAAATAAATAATTTGACACTGTGTTAAATTTTTAAAGGACATATTTTTTAAATTAATTTTAACTCAGAAATTTATTAATAGATGCACTAGCAAATTCTCAGAAAACTCATTCGTCAGTTAGAGCGTAGTGCTGTAACTATGAGGAGGATGTGGCTTAAATATGTCCAGAGGCAACAGCTGGACACAGACAGATTAATAAGAGAGTACAAGGAAATAAGGAGTTAATATGGTCCACATGAAAGGCAGTGACCTCTGCACACCACAGTGAATTTCTGCTTAAGAGGAAGCAAACTCAGCCTTATCTGTGGCACTACCACAGTGCTATCCAGTACATACATTATACTTAGAGCCACATGGACCTTTTTTCAGTGTTGCAGAAAAGTGAGTTTGTCATTAAGTTCTGCTTTACTGGTTAGAAATATATTGATAATTTTCATCTCATTTGCATATATGTCTATATTTTGCACTTAATCCTGATCTGACTAAAGACAAGTGGTAAAACTTCAATTGACTTCAAACTACCTGAACTCTAATAATGCATATGCAGAAGGGGAAAGAATTAAAAATGGCATCTGTACCTTTAACTTTGGGGTTTACTAACTCTTCTGTAAAACTGTTTGTCATCTATGTAGCCCTTTGTTTTGTTTAGGACCAGAATGTGATATGTTGGAACCCATGCTGAGTGGAGGTGGTTGAATTTATTTTAACCAAATCTTATTTTTATGAAAAATGCATTTTTGCAGAAAATATTCAGTGTAGTCTAGTCTAACTTCCTCTGATGTATCAGGGGGAAAAAAGGGGAAACAAACCCCAAATATTTGGAGTGGGATATTTTCAATGTGTGATGAAATCTGGAACCTAAGACCCTACAGATTTTAATAACATTTTTTCAAATGCAAAATATGTACATAGAGAGGAGGGGCTCTGCTGTTTTATTTTTGTGGGGATTTTTTGTAAAATCTGTGATGGTGATGGGGAAGCTACATGAAATTTCCCACAAAATTTAAAATTTAATTATCATTAAAAATTATATAAATTAATTATAATTTAAAATCTTCAATCAGCTCTAAGGCTGCATAATATTCTACACCATGATTAACCAATGTAAATGAATGGTGCAATCTGAGGATTAAGTTACTTCCCAACAATCAGAATCTTGGTCATCATGAATAATTTCTACATAGTTTGCTTCCTATTATTTCAGCTTTCCGGCCTGCTAGCTGCATTTCACTTTGACTAACCAATAAATAAGATAAAATAGAGTTACATTAAAAAGAAGATGCTCCTAACTCAGGAAAATACAATGTTTTACTCCATTATTTATCCCCGCTTAGTTCAAATACAGCCCCGTGGAACCTAATTGCTGATGAAAGCTGGCATTTACTGAAAGGCTTCAAAGGATTTACATCAGTAAAAGGACAGATTTTTAAGATGAAGTGTTTATTGCTAGTTTATAAAGCCAAGACAGATTCCCTGGAGTTTTCAGATCTCTTGATGACAGAATCGCACAATTAAGTGACTAAGACTCATGTTGCAGGCAGAGATTTTGAATACAGAATAACTGCCCTCCGATATATTGTTCTATTGGGAATGGGGGTGCGAGGAGAGATTTTCACTCATATGCCCACTATTTCTATTCCAGGTTTTGTTTTTTTTCACAAGGATAATTGATCTTCCACATTTGGGTGGAAGGAAGCTCAAAATAACCCCCCAATTTCTGATTCTATTCTCTTTAGACTTACATCACCATAATATCTGAGCATCTTCCTGCCGTGTATTGAGTGACATGATTATTTGTTCTCACTTCTTCTCCCCATTATTCCTGGGGGAATTCTGCCCCATTGCATAATGCAGAATTCACACCACATTCATATGCTGTGCAGAATTTCCTGGATTGTCTGTGCACTGCTGTATTGCTCTCCCAGCAGATATCGGGGTGATTGAAGTTCCCCATGAGAACCAGGGCCTGTGATCTAGTAACTTCAATTACTAATCTAGTAACTTCTAGTCCAGCCAGTCACACGACTTGAATCAGTTTCACTACTGGCCCTGTCATAAACAGATAGCTAAGGGTTAATATCTCACTGTGTATCTGGCTGTAGAGTTTTACTGTGTATTTGGCTTAAAAGTATTTTAAATTGTATTTCTGCTGGAGAAAGCTTTTCTTTCTATTGTCTATAAGCTGAAAAACCCCTGTAATATTACATCTTGGAATTACAGAGATTTCTTATTTTTTTCTTTCTTTTATTAAAAACTTTGCTTTTTAAGACCTGATTGATTTTTTCCCTAGTTGAGGCTCAAGGGAATTGAGTCTGTACTCACCAGGGAATTTGTGGGAGGAAGGAGAAAGGGAGGAAATCCCTTTGTCTAGATTCACGGAGCTTGAAACTGTATTGCCTCTGGGTGAGGAAGGAAAAGCCTCTGGTTTAAGATTCAAGGAGTTTGTGGATCACAGTATCTTCCAGTGTAACCAGGGGGGCGAAAGCCTGGATAGGCACTAGCGAGGGAAAGAGTTTACTTTCCTTGTGTTAAGATCCAGGGGGTCTGGATCTTGGGGGTCCCCAGGGAAGGTTTTGGGGAGACCAGAGTTTATCAGGCACTCAGAGTCCTGATTGGTGGCAGCGTATCAGATCTTAGCTGGCAATTAAGCTTAGAGGATTTCATGCTAGTATCTCATTTTTTGGACTTTAAGGTTCAGATTTGGGAAAGAATACTATGACAGGCCCAAAGGTCAATAACTCAAAGTTTGGGTATTCAGATCAGATCAAATCCTTTTTGGTCCATTATGGAGATACTGTGGTTTGGCTATAATTATAAAGCAATCTGGAGGAGAATATAGTAACAAGCAAGGGAAAACAAACATACATCCTTGCATCCTAGCTTTATAGTATGCTGAAGAGCCTGGACGAGGATAGAAAACTCTGGATATTTGATGAATTCTATAATTCTTCGACAAGGCACTGAAGTCTTATTCCACTGCCACTAACTGAGACTGACAGATGGAACTGGGTTTTAGAGAAAATTGTGAAAAACAAAATATTTAAATTCAGAGAGGTAAATGGTAAAGAGGATGTAATGCAACATGGGTTCACTACAAGTAGATCATACCAGACTTACTGCATTTCCTTCTCTTGGAATATAACTGATATTTTTAGATAAAAGGAGTTCAGTAAATCTAATATATTTGGACTTTAGTAAAGCATTTGACATGGTACCACATGGGAAATTATTAGTTAAACTAGAGAACAGAACAGACCTTGTAAGATGGAAAAGGAATTGACTAAATGGGAGAAAGACATAGGTTGTGCTGAAAGATGAATGATCAGACTGGAGAGAGCTTACTAGTGGAGTTCCTCAAGGGGTGGTCTTGGGACCAGTCTTGTTCAATATTTTTATTAATGACTTTGGAAAAAAAAGTAGATATGTGCTAATGAAATTTGCTGATGATACAAAGTTGGGAGGCATCACCAATACAGAGGAGGATCAGAATATTATACTGAAAGATTTGAATTGACCTTGAAGACAGGATTGACAGTCATAGGATGAAACTGAATAGTACAAAGTGAAAGATCTAAGGATCTAATAATAGGAACTTCTCCAAGTTGTAGATCACAAGCTGGAAGCAATAGAGGAGGAGAGAGACCGGGCTGTGGGGCTGATCACAGGGTGACCGGGAACCACTACTGTAAGGAGACTGTGAAAAGGCAAATGTGACGTTGGGATGTATTCGGCTAGGCCAGTGATTCTCAATTTGTGGCCCAATCAGCATATGGCTGCAGCCCATGTGACATCCTCGGGGCCATACAGGTAGTACATACATTGTCTGGATGCGGCCCAAATGTCACACAGAGAGCTGCATATGTGGCCCACCATGGTAAATAGATTGAGAACCACGGGGACAGGTATTCTCAGTAGAGAGAGAGAAGTATTAATGCTATTGTAAGGCACTGGTAAGATGTCATTTGGAATACTGTGCACAATTCTGATCACCCATGTTCAAGAAAGATTAATTTAAACCAGAACAGGTACAGAGAGCTTCATGAGAGGAGACTGGAAGAACTTGGCTTTTTTAGTCTCATAAAAAGAAGTTTGAGAGGGGCTAACATCAGACACTATAACTACATTAAGCAGCTAAATACCAGGGAGAGTGATGAGCTATTTAAACTACTGGATGATGTTGGATATAAACTGGACATGAACAAATTCAGGCTGGAAATTATAAGAATCTTTCTAACCACCACAAGGGGGAGGTTGTGGAACAGCCTCCTAATAGGAGTTGTGGGGGCAAGCCACTTAATTAGCTTTAATAGAGAGCGGGATGAATTATGAGTCTGATTGTATGATGGAGTTGCCTGTTGGGGTTGCTTGTGATGGTGGGGGCAGGGCTCGACAGCCCTGGGGTTCACTTGTGGTTTATGTCTTATGTTCCTATCGCAAAAGCTTCAGGCTTTCAGCTGGTCATTAGCAGAGGTTAGGAAGGGATATTTTTTCATCATTATATTCTGGGAGGGTTTTTTTTGTTGTTGTTGTTAAATATCTTCCTCTGAAGCATCAGGGATGGCCAAGGTTGGAGCTGATACCCTGAATGGAGAGGGCTGGTTCGCTGAGGTGGCACCAAGCATTTCCTTTCCCATGCTTGACAGTCTGATTGGTTCTTGCTCACATGCTCAGGGTCCAATTGATCTCCACATATGGGGTTGAGAAGGAATTTTCCCCCAGGTCAGATTGGCAGTGACCTGGAGGGTGGGGTTCAACTTCCTCAGCAGCATCCTATTGTGAGTCACTTGCCAGGATTATCTGTGTATATCTCACTCACTTATTTCCCTGCCATTACAGAAGCCTCAAGCACTGTGGTGCACCTCGGTCTTTGCTGTCCTCTGCCTGTGGCACATAACAGACTAGTCTTCTCTGGGTCTCATTTAGTTTGGTTTAATTTCTGTTGCTGGGTCCACTGTGCAGCTGTTGGGTGGTGTTGGTGGAGGTCAGTATGCATAGTATGTTCTCTGTGACCATAGAATCACAGGAATCAAGTCCAGTCCCCTGCACTCGTTGCAGCACCATCTAGAACATCCCTGACAGGTGTTTGTCTAACCTGCACTTAAAAATCTCCAATGATAGAGATTTCACAAGCTCCCCAGGCAATTTATTCCAGGCCGACAATTAAGAAGTTATTTCTAACGTCAACTTAACTTCCCTTGCTGCAATTTAAGCCCATTGCTTCTTATCCTATCATCAGAGGTTAAGGAGAATAATTTTTCTCCCTCCTCCTAGACATACCCACAGCCTAAAGAAATAGCACCCTATTCCCATATGCTACAATAAGAGGAGGACATGATGGATTAGTTAACATATTCGCATCACACTTATGTTTATTATTATTTATTATTATTATTATTATTATTTTCAGAGCAGCCAGCAATGTGCAAGGTGTTTCAAAACTAAATCAGACTCACATGTTCCCTACCCCAAGGGGCATACAATCTCAGTATTAGACAAGAACCGATAAAGGCATGCAACAGACAGATAAGAATCATAGGCTTTACATCAATATTTTCCAGATTAACTAGTGAATAAATGGCAAAAAAAACAACCCTACATTAGCACAGAGTTATGGTTGCCCCATGATGGCTCATGCCATTCCAGAATGTTTAGTTCAGCAAAACTCAAACTTGTGAAAACCAGGAAATATAAAGTTCAGGGAAATGCCCACACAACCGTAACTGTGCCCACTGGAGCTGATAATAACCACGGGGAATTATCTGCTTGCGCTCCAGCTGCATTCACTGTACTGTACAGAGATGTACTGAATGGCAGAGGAATAAGTTGGAGCTGTGATTGAGATATGAGTAGACATGGATCTCAGTCCCCTAGTGTGTGTGATTGAAGTAAAGGAGTCATATCAATCAGTAGTTCTCAACCAGGGGTACGCGCAGCCCTGGGGGTACGCAGAAGTCTTCCAGGGGGTACATCAACTCATCTAGATATTTGCCTAGTTTTCCAACAGACTACATGAGAAGTGCTAGCAAAGTTAGTACAAACTAAAAATTATATACAGACAATGGCTTCTTTATGTCTGTTACAGCTATCCCCCTATTCCATTTTGTTTCTTACAGCTGTCCCCATACTCCATTTTGTTTTTGTTCTCCTGTGGCCTCCCCTCCCTGGCTGTTAAGTTGTTTACCAGGGCCACTGCCCTTCTCAAAGGGAG
>NC_133772.1:30369810-30381942 GCF_003597395.2 Chelonoidis abingdonii | reverse complement strand
ACTGTATTGTACCCCACTATTGAAACCCCCTATACTATTTGCTAAAAGAAACCCCTCCCCAATTGTCTACCTTAACAAACCCCATACCCCTCACTATTGAATTTTCCCTGTTTTTTTGCATTTTCTTAATAAAGTTTATTTTGCACCCACCTGTGTGGTAATTGTTCCCCAAGATCCCATATACCTGCTGGCAGGGACACTTTATACTGCTCTACGTACTATATCAGTGTTTCTCAACGGGAGAGTTGCAATCTATTTTATAATTATATGATAAAAAGGAGAAAGGAAGCAATTTTTCAGTACTAGTGTGCTGCGACACTTGTATTTTTATGTCTGATTTTGTAAGCAAGTTGTTTTTAAGTGACATGAAACTTGGGGGTACATAAGACCAAATCCACCTCTGGAAAGGGGTCCAGTAGTCTGGAAAGGTTGAGAACTCCTGATTTAAATCATAAAAATATAGGACTGGAGAGGACCTCAATAGTCCATGTAGTCCAGTCCTCTTCAGTGAGGCAGGACCAAGTATTATCTGGACCATCTCTGACAGGTGTATGTGTCCTTTGAGGTTCCCGTCTACATCATTCCAATACCAAATGATGTAGGTTATGTCAGGAGAAGAGCAGCGAGTTTTTCTTGTCATTGGTATTGTCAGTCGTGAGGCCGGAGAGAAGAGCAGTCTGTAGATTTAATGTTGAGTATGGGGAAGTATAGAATCTGTTAATTTTAAAAAAAGCTGTTTGGGGGTAAGAGCTGTATCTCAGGAACTCTGTGATCAAATGGCCCCAAATTTGGGTTTATAGCAGAGCCCCATGCCCCCATGAGACAGTCCAAATTGTGAGGCAATCTGACTGTTCTAATGCTCTAAAAGCTACATCACAGTTAAACAGAAAGCTGGCCTTAACTATAGCTGAGTTCTCATTCTGCTATAGTATTGGGTGTTTCCATTTTTGGGTGCCCAAGCTGAGACCTCTTAGAAAGGTTTTAGAGGACAAGTGCTCAGCACTGCCTGATAACCCAGTCCTGGGAAGTGGTCTCAGGTTGGGAACTGAAAAATGGAAGCATCCAAAATCGGTACTCACTTTTCAAACGTAGACTGGTAAGTATACAGCGAGCTGGCTACTTTGGTGCAATACGTGATCTTATCTACTCTTATTGCTCCTTCAGTAGCTGTGCACCTCACAATCTTCAATGGACTTACCACCTGTGAGATAGGGACGTGCCCTTATTCCCATTTTAGAGCCAGGAATGTCAGGCCCAGAGAGACTAAAACCTGTTGTACACTAGGAATTTTAATTAGAAAAATCCACTCTCCTGAGAGACATAGCTGTGCCGACCCAACCCGTAGTGTAGACAGTGCTTGGTCAAGGAAGAATTCTTCTGTTGACCTAGCTATCACCTCTTGGGAAGACTGATTATCTGCACCAATGGAGAACCCCTCCCGTAAGCATAGGTAGTGCCTACACTGTAGCACTTCAGGAATACAGCTGTGTCTCCGTAGCATTTTACTTGTAGACAAGCCATGCGGCCAAGATTCTTAAAGGCACCTAACTCGCATTGAAAAACTGGTTCTCAGTGACCTAATAAAGGTCACATGACAGGAACTTGAACTCAGACCTCATTAGCTTTAGGTTGGCCAATGGGTCATCCTTCCTCTTGCATGTGTATGTAAAATGATGTTTGTCTGTTTATCTATCCACACATCAATCTGTCTAGCTACCCATCCAGCCCTGTGCATAACCATCAATCTGTCAGTCTATCTACAAATATATCTCCACATATACAATGTCCTTTATTTCCTTGTAAAATGATGATTGGTGTGGGATGTGGGTGCTGAGGGGACAGGAGTGGCAAACTGAAAAAATTACATTCTTGGTATCATCTCTTTGTGTCTCTTGATACACTAGCTGACACAGTTTGGTAGCAAATGAAACCAATGAGGAAGATACTTATCTTTGCAGACATCACATAACAATGCATAATGGAAAAGCTATAACACTGTTACTGGACATTGTTATCAAGTGAAATTACGCCTTCCTGAATTATCTGGCTCAAGTTTCCATTTCTTTATTGTCTTTTCCTGTATATTACATAATGAAGGATATTTCTGCATGTTGATTTAATGACTCAGAACTAGCTCATGCTTGTGCTCCAATAGTGATCAGTAAAAAGCTCCCCATATTTACATATAGCGAGGAATAATTTTCTGATATATTGTTCTCCTCAAGGCATCCTTCACCTTCTTGTTCCTCAGGCTGTAGATCAGGGGGTTCAGCATGGGGATCACCAGGGTATAGAGCACAGCCACCACTTTATCCTGATCTGCTGAGTCACTGGAGATGGGGCACAGATACATAAAGAAGAGAGTCCCATACAGCACAGCAACGACCGTCAAGTGGGAAGCGCAGGTGTTGAAGGCTTTGCACCTGCCCTCAGCAGAGTGGATCCTCAGGATGGCAAATATGATATATGTGTAGGAGACAAGGATGATCACAATGGTGACAAGGGTTGCTATAGCTGCAAAGGTGAAATGCACCAGCTCATTGACTCGAGTGTTGGAGCATGAGATCTTTTGGAGAGGGGGGAGGCTGTCACAGAAGAAATGATCGAGGACATGAGAGTGGCAGAAGGACAGACAAAACAAAGAACTAGTGTGGGTGATTGCATTGGAAAAGGCATAGAGATAAGAGCCCAGCACAAACTGGATGCAGACTCTCCTGGACAAAACAACATGATAAAGCAGTGGTTTGCAGATGGCTACAAAGCGATCGTAGGCCATCACAGCCAGGAGGCAAAGCTCGGTGTTGGCACAGAGAGAGAGGAAGAAAAACTGAACTACACACCCTGCAAAAGAAATGTCTTTAGTCTCTGTGGAAAAGATTACCAGCGTCTTTGGGGCAATCACAGAGGAGTAGCCAATATCTAAGAAAGACCAGCTGCTGAGGAAAAAATACATGGAGGTGTGGAGTCGGGGATCAACACGGATTAACACGATCATCCCTAGATTCCCCACCAGGGTGCAGAAATAGATGATGGAGAATGCCATGAAGAGGATGATTTGCAGTTTTGGATTTTCTGTTATTCCCTGGAGGATGAAGCCAGTCACTATGGTATAATTTCCCAGTGCCATTTATCCTGTAGATGCTCTCTGTGACCAAAGAAGAGACAAATGAGAGGACAGAACAATGGGTATCTCAAAATATCTCCAGTGGCTCCTCTGATGTACAGTAAAGGTTGGTGTTATCACTTGTCACAGAAATGAGACATGAAACAGAATATTTAATAGGGGACTAATATGTAAAGCTAAATTGGAAAATGGGTTTTTATTTTTTTCATTTCCCTTGGAAAATTCCATGTTTTCATGGGGAAATATTATAAAATAGTTTGGCTGTAATCTAATATATTTTGTCTGAAATCAGAAGTATTTTGATTGTGAATTGTGCACCTTGGGAAATGTAGTCCAAGCAGTGAGCTCTGCCTATGGAAGAGAATGGGTATGTGAGGAACTTGAACTACAGCTCCCATGAGAGACCACTGCAACATTCCCAATTAATTAAATTATAATTTTTTGTGAGGGGGGACAAACAGTTGAAATTTTCCATGGACAATCTGAATGAAAATTGTTTTTGATTGTTTGTTTCTAATTTCATCTTGCAATTCTGCATAGAAAAACATTCATATTTTCCTATTTCCTTGGTACGTAATGTTCCACTCCCTCTATGAATGTCTGAACCAATACTGATGGAAGCCAAAGGCAGTTTTTCCATTGTCTACAGTGCACTTTGGAGCAGGCCCTTTAAGAAAATGGTGAAACCTGATATTGACAGCTAAAAGAGTGCAAAGAGATGAAAAGTAGTATTCCATGTATTTGAACTTTCTGAACTCCCTGATATAAGATATTTTCAAGGCAACTAACAATTACAAATTTATGTCAACTAAGAGGAGGGGAAAACACACCCTTCCTTCTTTTTAACACAAACATAATATGGGATTTTTCAATGACCAGATCAGAATATTAAAAGCAGAGTCACAAAGCACAGGCCTTGTTGTTTAAGCAAATAACCAGGGATCATCAACCAGAAGGCAGCAGCAGTCGCAGAAAGCTCTGCTCATGTTCGGCAACAGAGAACAGGACAAAGCCACACTGTGAGAGTCTGGGTTGCAATTAGTGCTATGCCTTTTTTGTGGATTATGTGTCCTGACAGTCTAGATCCTGCAAAGGCACATCCATTCTTCCTGTTGACCTCAGGAGGTTAGTTTTCAGCTCCCCACAGGATCAGTACTCAAATACTTGCACACACCTAACGTGCAAAAATGCAATATGAGAGATGCATGGTCCAAATATGTAAAACCTGTCCTCCCTGTTTGTTCCTGATGTTCATGTTGCAGTAAAGGAGCCAATATCTAACTACTTGATAGCCCCTCGTTCCAGTCAGTCTAAAGACAAGAGCTAATATGTGCACAAAAACTTATAGGGAAAAGATGGATTTTACTAAGCCATACTCAGTTCAGCCACATTTTCATGACTTCCAGTGGTGGGCAGTTAATAAATGGCAGGGCCTTTGCTTAGATTTGACTCACCTGTGAATGGCACGTCACATTACCCAGTGTTGGATAACTTGTGCTTGAAGGCCTATTGAAGTGCAGAATGACAGCAAATTAAACCGGAAGTGTTCTTTGAAAAAATAAAGTGTTACATTAACTAATCAGCCAAACTCTACCAACCCAGGTCTGCTTTGTGTTTAAACCCTACGTAAAATCCAATGCATTCAGGCCAGCGTGGAGCTGCTTTTTGAAGCATCTCATCTGGGCTGTTCAAAGAATTTATGAAAATTAGATGTACGATCCATTTGAAATTAAGTAAGAGATGGGCATCCACATCATGGCATTCACCTGCCTCAGTAGCATGACAACTGCACACCTCACAACCTTTAATGTATTTAGCCTCACTACACCCTGTAGGTCGGAATTACGACATCCCCATTTCACTATTGGGAACTGTGCACAAGGAGTAAGCAAGTTGTGAAGATCACTCAGGAAGTCTTTGCAGAACAAAGGTTGAATCCGATTTACCAAGTCCAGGATTAGCACCTCAGCCATGGAACATCCTTATGTCTGACTTCCTAGCCCTCCTCTGAATATCCCATCCTAGTTTAGGCTTTTTCCACTGCAGTTTCCTGTGCCTCCATACGTTATTCTTGTCTTTAGACTTTAAAGACCTAAAGATGCCTTGTGCCAGCTTTAGATGCCTTAATAGACGAGCAGAAACACATCCACATCGAAACAGCAAACGCAAGTGCAGTGAACAACTCAGCATCACAAAACACATCCGGACACAAACGTACCCTCCTGATCTCCTGCAAAGATGAAATCTTCTTGTAATCAGACTGGTGGAGCTAGATCTGAGATGGTACAAACTGAATAGCTTGAGATCTGTAACAAGCACTTTACATTTTGAGTGCATTTTTGTTTAAGTCTTGACATATAAAAAAATACATGCAGAACATCTATGTGCATGAATATTCTCTCTTTCTCCTGGGATATATGTTGCGTCTCAGACTGTTCTCCTGGCAACTTCTTGTTACTTTCTGATTCAGGCTACATTTGCTCACCAATGGCTGTGCATGTTGCTGGGCCTTTGGGAACAGTCTCCCAACCCGAGACTATACATATAAAATCCAGCTCCCTTTTGGGTTACCCCTGTGTTCCCTCCCAGCACTGAGTCCTGCCACCCCCTTCTCCTCAGGGCTTGGCTTGCTTGTCGGCTAGAGTGTTACTCTTTGTCAGAAGTCACCTTCTTCACGCATCTTTCCCTTCAGCTCTCTCGTTGTCTCACAAGCCTGGTGGACAGGGGCAGCTCCAGGCATCAGCGCTCCAGCATGCTGCCTGGGGGCAAGCGCGAGGGTGCTCGCCGGTCGCGCTTGGGCGGCAGTCAGGGTGCCTTGGTGGCTTCCTGTGGGGGTCCACTGCTCCCGCGGCTCGGGGGCCTCCCACAGGCATGCCTGCGGAGGTACACCGAAGCTGCGGGACCAGCGGACCCCCTGTTGGGTGGCAAAATGTCTAGAGCGCTCCTGCTCTGAAAAAACCCAGCTCCCCACATCAGCCAGGTCATTTCATTCTCACAAACTACCACCTGGCAATTTCTGGTCTCAAACTCCTCTGTTATCAAGGCGTTGGAGTTGCATCTTGATGCAAAGAACACAGATATTTGGAAGTATCAGAAATAGCATCCTGAAAAGCTGGACTGGATTGGTATTCCTCGCCACCCCTTCCCTGTCCCTGAGAAGTCCAGGATGTCGGTCACACGGTTCCCCTCTCAAAACCTGGGGATGCTGAGTGCCTGGGTGCACAGATGCTGACTCGGCCATTCGGTCCTGAGCATCCTTTCCCAAGTGACCAGTGAGGAGACAGTCCTGTATTTTCACTTTCCTTCCCTCCTGTCTGTGTGCCCGGCTAAGACACATTTCTCTGTGCTCCCTCGGAAGGGGTCCATCCGTTGTTCAGGTTCAAAACTGCAGCTAAAAACTGAGAGAGTTTCCTAATCAGTGACAACACCTCTCCGCCCCCGATCCTGAGGTGTGTTGCTCTGCTGAAGGAGCCAGTCTTAGCCCTCCCATGCTTGGAAGCCCCTGCTTCCTGTTACAGAGTCACAGGAACCTCACCACCCCACTGGTTTCTGAGTCCATCACTTCCTCTGGGCCCTCCCTGGACACCATTTCTCTCTGCTCCCTAGGCGGGTCTGCCTCTGGTTCAGCTGCACTGCTGTAGCTGACAACCTGGACAATTCTCTCCCTGGAGGCATCACATCCCCATCCCTCCTGAGGTGGTGTTGTGCGGAATCCCGTGCCACCTAGGAACCAACAGTAGATCTCAGCAGATAGGAACTGATCCAAGCCACTGAATCACCAGAGAACGCTGCCAGGGGCTTTGGCAAAAGCTACCAGTGAGCGACTTCTGTCTGGAGGCAGCTATCATCCAGCATAAAGACACTTCAGAGAATTAAAACAAACATATTTGTCCTCCACCTGCCCGTCCCTCATTTCTAGATTGACCATCATTGAAAAATCCATATTATTGCCACACAAATACTTCTTTATTCTACAATTCCCTTTATCGTTTGAGAGCCAGAACTGATTTTCAAAAACCTCACATGCTTACTCATTATTTCACTCTGTCTATGGACAACTTTCAAGAGCTGGGTTCCTTTCAGTATAATTATGCTGAGCTAGAAAGGGCAAGAACCAAAATCATTTGTACCAAAAAACTCAGTTCTGAGTGGATCGGTCTAATGTGTAGCCATTTGCAGAAATTGAAAAAAGAGATTTTCCCCCCACATCCAAAATAAATGTCTAATTTGCCTACTGTGCTTCAGTTCCAAATGGATCACATCAGAATGATGATATGTTTTGGCAATTGCCACACTTTATGATGGGTCTCGCGCTTTCTCTTTCTTTGGTGTGGGGGCGTTTAAGGTGCATTTTTGCCCCTGCAATTGGATATTAATTTCCCACTAGTGTCCTTGAGGAGGGGAGCGGAAGGGAGGACCTGGGCCCACCCTCTACCCAGGTCCCAGCCCAGGGCCCTGAGGATATGGTGAGGAACCACTTGAACTGGCAGTTCCTCCCTGGCTACTTCCCTCTCCTGCCCTTCAGCTTGTGGGGCTTCTGCCCCCCTCTGCACAAACCGGTGCCCTACTAGGGTCTTGGACTCTTTAGCCCACCGCAGCACTCGCCAAACTTTCCTCTGCTTCCCTTCCAAACCGCTGTCTGCTCCAGGCCACTTCTTGCTCCAACTCTTCAACTGTTCTCTGTCCAACACATCTTCTCTGCTCCAGCACCATCCTTTCTGCCTCAACTCCCACACTGTCTGATTGAAGCAGGGGTGTTTATCATGTGACTGGACTGCAGGTGCTCTAATTGGCTTTCAGGTGCTCTAGTTAATCTATAGCAAACTTTCTTCCCTTACAAGAATAGGCTCCTTTCTAATCCTCTCCTGCTGCCTTCTGGCCATGCTGTATCACAGTTTTATATCTGGTTAGTGCATATTAGTTCAAAGTCTGAGCATCTCAGAGCTCTGACTCTCTAGCCAGGCATGATGGATCATCAAAATGTCCCTCGTCTCTCCCAGGAGCTGGAGAATCACGTGTGGATTTGCTGGCGTGTTTTGTTTACTCTTCTTTTTTCCTCTTTCAAAGGGATGTGGCTCATGCGAAATATGGATATGCTTCACATAGAGAGCCCTTCTCTCGGCAATAGGTTGGTGAATCTAGACTCAAACTAAAGGGTGTTTCCTGCTTTAGCCTTAATCCCGAATGACGTCTAAAGACACTCAGATAACTCTGTCATAGGGGCCTGATCCTCATCTAGGCATAATCAACCATAGCTCCTAGGTCAACAAGATCATTCTGACTTACAATCCACGGGAGCTGGCAGTTGTCTGATTCAAATTCTACCTTGCTACTAGTAGGTAATCCAGAGGAACTCATATGACTTTACTGCATGTACCGATCACACGAGGAAAACAAAGAGCACCAATTATGGCCCGTGACATTAGGCCGATAGGTACATGGAGCCAGAGATGGAGGACAGTGTTCTCAGAACAGCCCTTGCTGATCTCTTGGATGTCGTCATAGTCAAGCGAATCCCCTCAAACAGATCTGCCTTGTGTGTGTGCGTTGAATGCTGATGAACCTTTTCTTCTTCGTACACACAAAAGGATTCTGTTTTTTCACCGATTACTTGACCTGTTAGACAACTTCGTTGAAATTTTGAATCACTTGATTGGCACTCTAATTGGGAGATCCTGTCCTTGCTGTTGCTAGCAATTGAGCACCCCCAGTAATTGTTTAGCTAGGGCTCTCTCAACAGCATATGTACAAGGTTCCCTCAGTAGTGATGTCCAGATCACACACATCTTGCATGAGGCACTGTCTATGTATGCTGCTAAAGCAACAGTTTTGAAGCATCTCATTGGCTGTTCATAAAGAATTTATGAAATTAGATTATGTAGCCATTTTTGAAATTAGTAAGAATGCGGCATCACCATCCATGGCTTTTTCACCTGCCTCAGTAGCATGCGAAAACTTGCACCTTCCAACCTTTAAGTATTTAGCCTCACTACACCCCTGTGAGGTCGGGGAAATTCGACCATCCCCATTTCACTATGGGTTAACCTGTGCACTGAGGAGCTAAGCAAGTGTGAAGATCAACTAGGAGTTTTGCAAGAACAGCAGTATGAATCTGATCTACCAAGTCCGTTGAGCACCTCAGCCTGGAACAGTCGCATGTCTGACTTCCTAGCCTCTTCTGAATATCGCCATCCTAGTTAGGCTTTTTCCACTGCAGTTTCTCTGTGCCTCCATTACGTTATTCTTGTCTTTAGACTTAAAGACCAAAAAGTTCCTTGTCCAGCTTATAGATGCCTTAATAGACGAGCAGAACACATCCACATCGAAACAGCAAACGCAAGTGCAGTGAACAACTTGCCATCACAAAACACATCCGGACACAAACGTACCCTCCTGATCTCCTGCAAAGAATGAAATCTCTTGTATCAGGACTGGTGGAGCTAGATCTGAGATGGTACAAACTGGAATAGCTGGGATCTGTAAACCAGCACTTTAACTTTTGAGTGCATTTTTCTTTTGACAATATAAAAAAATACATTCAGAACAATCTATGTGCATAATATTCTCTCTTTCTCCTGGATATATGTTGCGTGTCTCGACTGGTCCTCCTAGGCACTTCTTGTTACTTTCTGATTCAGGCTACATTTGTTCACAATGGCTGTGCATGTTGCTGGGCCTTTGGGGACAGATCCAACCCCGGACTATACATATGCAAAAAATCCAGCTCCCTTTTTGGGTTACCATGTGTTCCCCTCCCAGCACGAGTCTGCCACCCCCTTCTCCCTGCAGGGCGTGGTCTGTGCTGTCGGGCTAAGAGTGTTACTTTGTCAAGTCACCTCTCACGCATCTTTCCCTTTCATGCTCTCGTGTTCTCCAAGCCTGGTGACAGGGGCAGCTCCAGGCACCAGCGCTCCAAGCAGTGTGCCTGGGTGAGCAAGCCGCGGGGCCGCCGTCGCCGCTTGGGCGGCGTCGGGTGCCTGTGGCTTCCTTGGGGGTCGCACTGCTCCCGGCTCGGGGTGCTCCACGGCATTGCCTGCCGGGGAGGTCCACGAAGCTGCGGGACCAGCGGCCCCTTCCATGCTTGGGGGGCAAAATGTCTAGAGCCGCTCTGCTGTAGGAAAACCCAGCTCCCCACATCAGCCAGGTCATTTCAATTCTCACAAACTACCACTGGCATTCTGGGTCTCACTCCTCTGTTATACAGGCGTTGGAGTGACTCTTGTAAAGAGACACAGATAGTTTGGAAGTATCAGAAATGCATCCTGAAAAGCTGGGACCTGATTGGTGTCCTCGACACCTGTTCTCCTGTCCCTGAGAAGTCCAGGAGTCGGTCACACGGTTCCTCTTCAAAACCTGGGCCATGGGCTGATGCCTGGGTGCACAGATGCTGACTCGCCATTCGGTCCTGAGCATCCTTTCCCAAGTGACCAGTGAGGAGACATTCCTGTATTTTCACTTTCCTTCCCTGTTCCCTGTCTGTGTGCCCGCTAAGCACATTCTCTGTGCTCCCTCGGTTTTTTTCATTCCCCTTGGAAAATTCCATGTTTTCATGGGGAAATAATATAAAATAGTTTGGCTGTAATCTAATATATTTTGTCTGAAATCAGCAGTATTTTGATTGTGAATTGTGCATCATGGGAAATGTAGTCCAAGCCGTGAGCCCTGCCTATGGAAAAGAATGGGTACATGAGGAACTTGAACTACAGCTTCCATGAGAGACCACGGCAACATTCCCAATTAATTAAATTATAATTGTTGGGGGGGGCAAACAGTTGAAATTTTCCATGGACAATTTGAATGAAAATTGTTTTTGATTGTTTGTTTTTAATTTCATCTTGCAATTTTGCATAGAAAAACATTCATATTTTCCTACTTCCTTGGTATGTAGTGTTCCCACTCCCTCTATGAATGTCTGAACCAATTCTGATGGAAGCCAAAGGCAGTTTTTCTATTGGCTACAGTGTACTTTGGAGCAGGCTCTTTAAGAAAATGG
The DNA here is from genome assembly GCF_003597395.2 of Chelonoidis abingdonii. NCBI lineage: Eukaryota > Metazoa > Chordata > Testudines > Testudinidae > Chelonoidis > Chelonoidis abingdonii. The sequence goes on along the minus strand of NC_133772.1, from coordinate 30,370,825 downwards.
TGAAACCTGATACTGACAGCTAAGAGTGCAAAGGGATGAAAAGTAGTGTTCCATGTATTTGAACTTTCTGAACTCCCTGATATAAGATATTTTCAAGGCAACTACCAATTATAAATTTATGTCAACTAAGAGGAGGGGAAAACACACCCTTCTTTTTTTTAACAAAACATTAAATATGGGATTTTTCAGTGCACCAAATCAGAATATTAAAAGCAGAGTCACAAAGCACAGGCCTGTGTTGTTTAAGCAAAATAACCAGGAACATCAACTAGAAGGCAGCAGTGGTCTCAGAAAGCTCTGCTCATGTTCCGGCCAACAGAGACAGGACAAATAGCCACACTGTGATAGTCTGAGTTGCAGTTAGTGCTATGCTGTTTTTCTGTGGATTATGCTGTCCTGACAGTCTAGATCCTGCAAAAGGCACATCCATTCTTCCTGGCTGACCTCAGTGGAGGTTAGGTTTTCAGCTCCCCACAGGATCAGTACTCAATATACTTGCACAGCAACCTAACGTGCAAAAATGCAATATAAGAGATATAAAGGTCCAAAAATGTAAAAACCTGGTCCTCCCTGTTTGTTCCTGAGGTTTTCATGTTTGCAATTAAAGGATGCCAGATATCTAGCTACTTGATAGCCCCCTGGTTCCAGTCAGTCTAAAGACAAGAGCTATTATGTGCACAAAACCTTAGAGGGAAAAGATGGATTTTAAGCTAAAGCCATACCCAGTTCAGCCACATTTTCATGACTTTCCAGGTGGGGAAGTTAATAAATGGCTGGGCCTTTGCTTAAGATTTGACTCACTGTGAAATGGCACGTCACATTACCCAGTGTTGGATAATTATGGATTGAAGGGCCTATGGAAGTGCAGAATGACCAGCAAATTAAACCAGAGGTGATCTTTGAAAAAATAAAGTGTTTACATTAACTAATCAGCCATACTCTACCCAAACCCAGGTCTGCTTTGTGTTTAAACCCTACGTAAAATCCAATGCATTCAGGCCAGCGTGGAGCTGCT
>NC_133772.1:30312045-30369710 GCF_003597395.2 Chelonoidis abingdonii | reverse complement strand
ATGGGTCCATAGGTGCTGGACCCAGTAGTGCTGCTGCTGCACCCCCTGGCTTGAAGTGGTTTCCATCATGTACAGGGTTTACAGTTTGGTTCAATGGCTTCCAGCAGCCCCACTATAAAAATTGTTTCAGCGCCCCTGAATTGGCCATCAGTAGATTATGTTGAAGCAGGCTGCAGACCTTACAAAATGCTCTGGCGGCCCATATATGGACTGCAGGCCATAGGCTGGGCCCCTCGGTATCAGAACAATGGGAGATACAATCCTGCCAGACATCCCCCAGCTCTTTGAGCAGAATTGCAACACAAGACACCCACACAATCACTCCCCTAAGGCTGCAGGACAAATAGACATTTTTGGTGTTCAGCCAAAAGTTTTAGGCTGAACATTTCTGGGGTTTAATATTTTCATTAAAAAAAACAACCAAAACAAATAATTTACTGTGTAAAAACTCCCCTGTTTTGTGACAAGCACCAGTATTTCCATGGTTCAGGTCTGAATTTGCCAACTTTCCATTTCACTGGGGAGAAGTTGTCATTCAGCTCTTTCTGGTAACACCAGAGAATGTTTCACTGGCAGTTACTGATCTTAGAACACAGAATTATGCGTGAGCTGTTCAAATCCTTTGTCAACAGTTAATTTCACCTGTCACTGAGCTGCTCATTCCCCCAACTTTCAGCTAGGTCCCTCTGAAGTTTTCACTCTCATTCCCCAGCCTGAACTCACCAAAGCAATTCCATGTCATCTCCAGATTTTGCCACCACACTGCTCGCCCCCTGTACCAGATCATTAATAAATATTTGAAACACCACCAGTCCTGATGCTGAATATTGTGTCAACCCATATTTTACCTGTTGCTGTGTTGAAATTGATGGTTTATTCTACTTTTTGGCCCAGATGCTCAAAGGTATGTAGGCTCCTAACTTCCACTGAAATCAACGGACGTTAGGAGTCTAGATATCTCTGAGGATCTGGGCACTTGTTTTCTGTTGTGTAACCATTTTCTCATTTGTGACAGCATTTTGCCTCATATTCCACGACTACCTAACTTCCTTAATAGCCTCATGTGAGGGACTTTGTCAAAGAAAGTCCAAGTATATTATGTCAGATGGTTCCTCCCATAGTCACTCTTTTGTCAGCAAAATGAAAGAATTATAGTAGATAAATGAGGAATGATTTTCTGTAGTAGAATCACAAGTTGCTAGTCTCTATCTTGACATGCTCATCCTGGTATTTTTTAAATTCCATTTTTCATCATCACTGCTAGAGAGATGCACACTTTATTGCTTATATAGGGTGAGATATGCCCAGCCATTGCCCTCATCTCATACTTGTGCATCACTCTATGCTTATGCAGCCCTTTCTGAACCACTGAGTCTGCCAGTGCCCCTCAGTCCTGATCTTCAGTCATTTTGCCACTCCACTTCAAGGCTTTTAGACATCTCTGGAAAAAAAAATCATCTTAATCCTGATCCATTGCATTCTACCTGGTAACTGCTTATAAAGTTTTCTATTTTGGGGCTCTCAAAATCCAGTGTCATGAATGTACTCAATTCTTATTTCTCTCAGAATTACAAAATATTTCAGTAAATGTAACAGAAAATGCATTTTCAGTAAACATTTACTCCTGGCTGGAAGCAATTCTTCCTGGGGGAAGGTTCAGATTTATAGAATGCATAAAACAGACGAAAGGGATGGAGAGCACCATCAGTGCTTCAAAGAACTTGAACAAAGTTAGAAGCCAACAGACTGGCATCCCACTATCTACTGCTCCCATGTGACCTAAAGGGCATTTTAATGATGCCCTTTGTGCCAGGAGTGAGATTGACAGCTCTAAGGGCTTCTGTCTCCAAATGCAAGCAGACCAAATAAATACGCCCTGCCTCTATTTACTCCTTTTGAATCCAAGAAAGAGAGATGTCTCTCTTGCAACAGGCAGCTTTAATATTACAGGATGGAGACTAACGTGAGTAAAATAAATGTTTGCTTTTCTTCAGCTACTTGGTAAATACACCCAGATCCTTTCTTTTCAATGAGAAACAGTTCCCCCCCACCTTATTCTCAAAATGGTGAATCTTTTACCACCAAAATGTTGTCTTGATTATCCCTCGTATAATTTTCAGTAAAATGGGACAAAAAGCCTAAAATACCCTGAATGAGGAATGTGATTTTTTTGACAGGGTCATATATGGGACTAGAGACCCTCAGCTGTTGTTGATTGTCATAGCAGCATGGACCACAATAGAGCTGTGATGATTTACACCAACTAAGGATCTGGCCCAATGTGCTTTAATGAGCTAAGTTATTGTATACGCTCCTCAAATGAAAAAAAAGGAAAAAGAAAGATAAAAATACCCCTTGTTTGCCAGGAATCAAGTTGCAAGAGATTTTTATTTTTTTTTTAAATAAGGTTCATGCTTTTGAACAACAAATGTTTTCATTTTAAACTTCTCTGAGCAGATTTTCTGCTGGTGAAATATTCTAGACTGGCAGCCCTAGAGACAGATGGTCTCCCTCTGTTGAAAGAAGTTTCTGTACAGAACGGGCAGCACTGGCTTCCCCCAACACAACAGTCTCTGCTCCGCTGGAAGGTCTTGTGGGTTCAGGGTGGATACACAGGGATAATGGAATGAAAATAAAAAGCTCATGTATATTTCAAATTTTTCTCATTAGCTTGAAGTGGAAGAACAAGCACATTTGGACCCACTTGGATTCCAAGGAAACATCTCCCTGGACGCTGTCTGACCGACACTTCCTGCTACGGAGGCATCTCATTGTGGAGTTCTAGGTGGCTATCGGGTGTGTATTCACTAAGAAACTTCTTAATGTCTCTGCTTTCAAAATAATTTCGGAGAAAGAAAGGCCGGGCCTCATAGACTTAAAGGTCAGAAGGGATCATTATGATCATCTAGTCTGACTCCCACTGTCTCCACACACTCTGGGTACATGAGAGAGATTAAGAGAGCTTCAAAGTATGTCTACATTGCAGAAAGGAAAAATAACCCATTGCAGAGAGTCTTAGAGGCCAGGTCAATTGATTCTGCCTTGTGTGGCTTGCGCTACAGTGCAAAAAAATAGCTGTGTAGACATTCAGGCTCAGGTTGGAGTCTGAGCTTTGACACCAGACGAGGTGGGAGAGTGATCAGATATTGCCATAGTGAACATGAGAGAGAGAGAGAGAGAAAGAAGGGTTTTCTTTGTATCACTGTTCAGTAGACTGTTTCTCTTCTGAATGGTGATCTTTTCCAAACCCACTTGTGTTCCTTCTGATTCCCTGCTGAGTTATGCCAGTTCCATGCTAGTACCAGGGGCCAGAACAAGTCTGAGAGCTTCTTTTAACCATGATTTAACTACAGCCTCCCTTTGTTGACCTCTGCTGTTCATTCATACCTCCTTTCGTTATGTAAACACCCCCTCTGTGAATATTAACTTGGTTATCTCCAAAAGAATTGCTTTTGTGGAATTTACCCTGGGACTTTATTCCAAATGTGAGATTTTGGTTAACTTCTCATAAATATATACTGGTTCTTAACTGACAATTTAATTAGGGACGGGTGCTAGGGCTGCAATATAAGGCTGGTTTTCTAACACTTCATCCACTTTTCTGCTCTATATCAGATTGTTGCAGAGTTCAGAGAATTATAGAACCATAGAATTGGAAGGGACCACATGGGTCGTGTTCTAGTCTAACCCCCAGCCAAGATGCAGTGTTTGTTGTGTCTGACTAACCCAAGACAGATGGTGATCCAGCCTCCTTTTTAAAACCTCCAGTGAAGGAGCTTCCACATCCTCCCTTGGCAGGTTTGTTCCATTGTCCGACTGCTCTCACAGTTAGGAAGCTTTTCCTGAGCTTTAATCTAAATCGGCTGTGCTGTACTTTGAACCATCTGCCTCTTGTCTTGCCCTCTGTGGCAAGAGAGAAAAAACTTTTCTCCAACTTTTTTATAGCAATGTTTCAGGTATTTCAAGATTGCTATCATGTCCGTCCTTAATCTCCTCTTTTCCAAACTAAACATACCAAGTTCTTTCAGCCTTTGCTCTCATGACTTGCATTCCATCCCTTTGTCACTCCTCTCTGGGTCCTTTCTAGTTTCTCTACATCCTTTCAAATGATGCTGAGCCGTAGAATGCCATGAAGAGATATTAGTAAATGCTATTGCTTGCTAAGGATGCAGACTGAAAATTTTGAAGTGATCTTTCTATTTTATTTTATTTTTCTTTAAAAGGAGTAAAATCTTGGCAATTATACAGACTCACATGAAATTAGTTTAAGTTTGCAAATGTCACACAACCAGAACAGCATAACTTGGCTTTTGTATCTTGGCTTTCCACTGTATTTCACAATGGTGGTATCCACCTCCCAGTCCCATACGGTTAATCTTGAATCATAAGCTTTACCTTGGCTGTGTTTTTTTCTTTTACCCCAACAGCATCTGGAATATATGGCACATGGTAATCACACTGGAGTGTCGGTGTTCATCCTTCTAGGATTCAAAGGCAGTCGATCGCTGCAAGCTATCCTCTTTGGGATGTTTTTGTTTATCTACACCATGAGCCTAGCGGGGAACCTCAGCATGATCTCTTTAATCAGGATCGAGACGCGGCTACACACCCCCATGTATTTTTTCCTCAGCAACTTGTCCCTTGTAGACATCACTTTCTCTTCCATTATTGTCCCTAAGGCACTGGTGAATTTTTTAGCAGAGAGGAAAGTCATTTCCTTTGCTGGGTGCGTCACGCAATTTTTCTTTCATGCCTTCTGCGTGAACTCTGAGGCTTTGCTTCTGGCTGTGATGGCGTATGATCGCTTCATAGCTATATGCAAACCGCTGATGTACACGCTCATTATGTCCAGGAAAGTTTGTGTTCAGCTGGTAGCAGCATCATACATTTATGCCTCCATTAATGCCATTGTGCACACAGGCTCTTTGTTCAGCCTGTCCTTTTGTGGTCCCAATATCATTGATCACTTTTTCTGTGACCTCCCCCCACTCCAGAAACTCTCCTGCTCTGATACTCACATGGGTGACACTGTGCATTTCCTCCTTGCGGTCATAGTTGCATTAAGTACTATTCTGGCCATCCTTGTTTCTTATGTTTCTATCATGGTCACCATCTTGCGGATTCGCTCCAACCAGGGCAGACGGAAAGCTTTCTCCACTTGTGCCTCCCACCTGACGGCTGTGTCCATACTCTATGGGGCTCTGTGCTTTATGTACTTACGACCCACATCCAGCAACTCAGCGGAGTACGACAAAGTGGTGTCCGTGTTCTATACCCTTGTGATCCCCATGTTGAACCCCCTGATCTACAGCCTGAGGAACAAGGAGGTGAAGGACTCATTGAGGAAGACAATATACAAGAAAATGATTCCTGACTGAATCTAACTGAGAGGCTCAGTTTCATGTTTTAATAATAAATAGAAGTGAGAGGAGCTGGTCTGAAAATGGAATTTCTCTGCTATGGAAAATGTTGAGATTTAAAAAAAAAAAAGAATCATCCTAACTCAGGACAATATGGGATGATATGGAGTACTTCCTAAAAGTCAGGGAGATCCCAGATCCTGGATATTCAGGCAGTCACCCCCCGCAACCCACCCCCAGCGGCACACCAGGCAGGCAGCCTGAAGAACTGGCCCCCAGGGCGGTAGCTAAACTAATGTTAGTTTTCAGTGCAGATCAGCCCCTGTACAGATGAGAATAGAGTGAAAGGATATGAAATAGTTAAAAAGCAAATCTCTAGAGAGGGCGGGGCAGTTATCAGATGCTGTTTGTGAGACTCTAGGCTGACATAGCCACGGGCCCGGTAGAAGGGTCTTGCTAATCTTCCCGGGGGTTCTTAAGCCTTAGGTGAGACTCTCATGCACATGGAATGATTTACTGTCTGAAAATCCTTTTGCTCCCATGCTGTGCTGTGTTTTTGCTGTTAAGATGAAACACAGGTGTGTGGTGGTGTTTTTTTAAGAAAGCTGGTCACTGTGTTAATTACTCATCACAGCTCCTGAAGGGAAGACTGGCAGGCCCCACACCAAGTTGGACCAGATGAGAATCCCCTATAGATACACAGAAGGCGATAACCTAAGAGTGGGAGAGTCTGGGGATTCCATCCCAGGACAGGTGAAGGCAAGAGTCCAAACATGTGAGGGAGTGCTCAAAATATTGTGAATACACAGATGAGACAGTTCCAAAGAACACTGTGATGGTCACCAGGTGGAAGATGCACATGGAGGAGGCTTTGCACCAGTCCTTCATGGATTTGGCCAAAGAGGGTTCAAAGAGGCTGATAGACTGTTAACTCTTGACGTGTCTCATGTTGGCTACATTGCATTAGCCCAGATCGTCCTCACCACAGCGGCAACTGCGATAAAGCAGTGGGGGAAATAATACGCATATGACTCCCGTGGCATCTTTGGAGATCCTTCAGTGGATGAAATCTGCCAGACAAATACATGGAAACCATAGCTATCACTGTCAAATGGATCTTACCTAAGGAACAGATCAGCATTTTAGTTTATCCATCTTCCCATCACACGACATTTTAAAGCATCACTTTGAATAGTTTCCAAGGTATAAATAGTGAAACTATTAATGGCACAGATACCATCCAAGAATGGGACATATCATGTCATGTTACCGAGACAGGACATTTCATTCTGCTGCATTTACTGGCCCAAGATGAATTTAGCTCTTCAGATATTTGTACAAGATGGGTAAATAAAAATCATTTGGAAAATGGACAAGCTCAGAGAATTCTCTCTGCCCACCCCCTTTAAGGGCTTGATTTGCATCACTGAAATCAGTGGGAGTTGTGCACTTGATTTTTAAGGCACACTGAGTCCAGCCCTCAATCATTACCATGTGTTACAGGTTTGACTGAATTCAATAATGCCAAATGTCTAGGTTGAGATCCCAATGCATGATGGTGCAAAAACAGTGTTGCGGGTGATTCTGGGTAAATGTTGTCACTCATTCCTTCCTCCATCAAAGCAACGGCAGACAATCATTTTGTGCTCTTTTTCCCTGGATTGCCCTGGCAGACGCCATAGTATGGCAACCATGGAGCCCATTTTGCCTTTTGTCACTGTCACCGTATATGTACTGGATGTCGCTGACAGAGGCAGTACTGCAGCGCTACACAGCAGCATTCATTTGCCTTTGCAAGACAGCAGAGATGGTAATCAGTCGTTCTGTACCATCTGCCATGCCACTGTAAATTGGAGATGAGATGTTTTCTTTTACGCCCACAGCACTCGTGGATATATATCCGGCACATGGTCATCACACTGGAGTGTTCGGCGTTCATCCTTATCTAGGATTCAAAGGCAGTCGATCGCTGCAAGCTATCCTCTTGGGATGTTTTTGTTATCTACACCATGAGCCTAGCGGGGAACCTCAGCATGATCTCTTTAATCAGGATCGAGATGCGATACATACCCCATGTATTTTTCCTCAGCAACTTGTCCCTTGTAGACATCACTTTCTTTCCATTATTGTCCCTAAGGCACTGGTGAATTTTAGCAGAGAGGAAAGTCATTTCCTTTGCTGGGTGCGTCAGCCAATTTTTCTTTCATGCTCGCCCGCGAACTGTCGAGGCTTTGCTCTGGCTGTGATGGGTCCGATGATCGCTTCATAGCTATATGCAAACGCTGATGTACACGCTCATTGTCCAGGAAAGTTGTGTTCAGCTGGTAGCAGCATCATATTTATGCCTTCCATTAATGCCATTGTGCACACAGGCTCTATTGTTCAGCCTGTCCTTTGTGGGTCCAATATCTGATCACTTTTCTGTGACCTCCCCCACTCCAGAACTCTCCTTCTCTGATATCACATGGGTGACACTGTGCATTTCCTCCTGCGGTCATAGTTGCATTAAGTACTATTCTGCGCATCCTTGTTTCTTATGTTTCTATCATGGTCACCATCTTGCGGTATCGCTCCAACAGGGCAGCGCGAAAGCTTTCTCCACTTGTGCCTCCACCTGACGGTGTGTCCATACTCTGATGGGGCTCTGTGCTTTAATGTACTTACGACCACAATCCCAGCAACTCAGCGGAGTACGAAAGTGGTGTCCGTGTTCTCTATACCCTTGTGGATCCCACATGTTGCAACCCCCTGATCTACAGCCTGAGGACAAAGGAGTGAAGGACACATTGAGGAAGACAATTAGACAAGAAAATGATTCCTGATGAATCTAACTGGAGAGCTCAGTTTTCATGTTTAATAATATAATAGAAGTGAGAGGAGTGCGGTCTGAAAATGGAATTTCTTGCTATGGAAAATGTTGAATTTAAAAAAAAAAAGATCATCCTAACTCAGGACATATGGATGATATGGAGTAGTACTTCCTAAAAGTCAGGGAGATCCCAGATCCTGGATAATTCAGGCAGTGTCCCGCCGCAACCCACCAGCGATGACAGCATTGGCAGCCGTGCTAGAACGTTGCGCCCCGGGCGTTGCTGTGTGGTCCAGTGGTGTACTGTACTAATGCTAGTGTTGTTTGTGCGTAGCGTGTACAGATGAGGTGTAAGAGTGTAAAGCGATAATGCACAAGTGTAAAAAGCAATCTGGTGTGTGGCGGGGATTATCGATGCTGTTTTGTGTGGGAGGAGTCTTAGTGCTCGGACATAGCGACGGCGCGGGGTAGGAAGGTGTCTGCTGATCTCTACCCGGTTGGCGTTCTAGCCCTTAGGTGAGACTCTCATGCACTGGAATGAATTTTACTGTCTGAAAATCCTTTTGCTCCCATGCTGGCTTGTGTTTTTGCTGTTAGATGAACACAGGTGTGTGGTGGTTGTTTTTTTTTTAAGAAAGCTGGTCACTGTGTATTATCATCACAGCTCCCTCCCGAAGGGAGAAGCTGGCAGGCCCCACACCAAGTTGGACCGAATGAGAATCCCCTAGTAGATACACAGAAGGCGCGTAACCTAAGAGTGGGAGAGTCTGGGATTCTCATCCCAGACAGCAGTGAAGGCAGAAGTCCCAAACATGTGAGGATGTGCTCAAAATAATTGTGAATACACATGAGACAGTTCCAAAGAACACTGTGATGGCGCACCAGGTGGAAAGATGCACATGGAGCGGGCTTGCCCATCAGTCCTTCATGGATTTGGCCAAAGAGGTTCAAAGAGGCTGCTAGACTGTTAGCTCTTGACGTGTCTCATGTGTGGCTACATTGCATTAGCCCAGATCGTCCTCACCACAGCGGCAACTGGATAAAGCAGTGGGGGAAATAATACCACATGGACTCCCGTGACGTCTTTGGAGATCCTTCAGTGGATGAAATTGCCAGACAATATCATGGAACCTAGCCTATCACTGATCAAATGGATCTCCTAAGGAACAGATCAGCATTTTAGTATTTATCCATCCCTTCATCACAGAGATTTTAAAGCATACTTAGATATATTCCAAGGTATAAATAGTGAACATATTAATGGCACAGTCACTCCAAGAATGGGCATATTCATGTCATGTTCCGAGAAGGAATTTCATTTGCTGCATTTCTGCCCAAGTGAATTTAGCTCTTCAGATATTGTACAAGATGGTAAATAAAAATCATTTGGCAAATGGACAAGTCAGAGAATTCCTCTGCCCCCCCCCTTTAAGGGCTTGATTTGCATCACTGAAATCAGTGGGAGTTGGTGCACTTGTTTTGTTAAGGCACACCTGATGTCCAGCCCTCAACATTACTAATTTTTTAATATTTTTTTGTTAAAATAATTTTTAATTTAAACATTCTGTCGCTTACAGGTTTGACTCACTGCAATTCGAAAATGAATGTCATTTAGCCGTTGAATCATGTGTGCATCCCCAATGCATGATGGTGCCAAAAACCAGCTGTTCTCGTCATGAGGCCTGATTCTGCGCGCGCTACATGTGTCTACTCATTCCTCCCCCCCGATTCACTCCATCAAAGCCACAGGCTAGACAATCAATTTTGTGCTCTTTTTCTGCGAAATTGCCACCTGGCCAGACGCACATTAGCTAATTAGCACGAGCAGACACGGTACTGGGCAACATGGCAGCCGCCCATTTTGCCTATTCTGTCAGACTAGTCCACCACACGCCACAATATGTGTACATGCGGCTGGTCAGCCTGACACGCAGGCAACGTCAGCTTACCTTATTATTTTTTTTAAATACACTGCCCCAGCCCGCAGCCACACTACCAGCAAGCATTCCATTTTGCCTTATGCCAAGCACAGCAGATGATGGTAATCAAGTACGGTTCATTGATCATACACCACTCTGCCCATGCCCCCCTAGTTAAATTTGGACGATGAGACTGAAACTAATATGCGTTATCATGATCGTTTCATGCTACCGCTATCTGCCTGCCTGTCATGCGACATGTTCCTGGCTGAACCTTCGTTAGAAGGCTCGGGCGCGGAAGGGTGATTCGGGCCGCAAAAGATCACAGATAATCCGCCGCAATGTACTCCCGGCCTCATTCGTTCTTTATGCTTGGCTATCTAAAATTAGAGTCAGTGCTGCGCCTAGAATATGGGGCAAGCTGTACTAGAGAACAGCTGCTACACTAAACGAGAGCACGCCGCTCTGCTGTCAGATCTCCGCTAGAAATGATGCCAGCTGTATGCCCATTCTTAGGGGGTCCCTTGCACAACACCCCACCCTGTTGCCTTCCTCCTCCCCAACCCCTCCTGCGGCCTACCTTGTGGGAGTGTCTCCCCCATTTGTTGATGAAGTAATAAAGAATGCCGAGAAGATAAAGAATACTGAGCTGTTTAGTGAGATAAAATGAGGGGAGGGCAGCCTCTCAGCTGCTATGAATAGCTCCAGGCATCCGCCGTCACACCCCTGTACATATGCGGTGGGGGATAAGGAAGCCCGCATCATCCGCTGCTATGAATAGCTCGAGGCAGTACAGAATCTGTATTTTTAAATCTGAAGGGGGGGGGCCTGATGTGAGCTCAGCCCCAGTTGCGTCTATGCCATGAGATCGGCGTTACCTAGTCCATTCGTACCATCTGCTGGATGACCAGGAGTTCATTCCTATTCTTAACCAGATGCCCCGCTGGGCCGCACCTCACCTGAAGAGGCCAGTCCAATAGGAGCCCCAGCAGGCTCACGCGGATGCATGACTGAGGCTGGCTTACCAGTCTTCCTGCACGTGTCGACCGTTCTGCTCCACCAGCGCGAAGCGGAGGCGAGACCGAGGCGGGGAAGATGCACTGTCTGCTTCAGCTTGCGCGCGTAGCACCGCTACTCTACCAGCAGCAATGCGGCAGTAGACATTACGCAGCATGGGTTGGGCTGACACTTGAAAAAGTCAAAGCAATACGTTTTGTTTTTCTTTCTATTCTTTATGGGTGGGCCCTTGAGGCGAACATGCAGATGATATCCTTGAACCACCCCCGCCGCATTGTGTCTGGACCACTACAGCCGATGGAGCCCGCTCAAGCAAGCAATGCAATGCTACCCCTCTTTTGAGCAGATATGGAGACCGTGGGCATAGCTGCTCAGTCCTCAAGCTTACCCCCCCCACGCCCCCCCCCCCCTTCTCCCCTCCTTCACCCCGTGAGTGTCCATTTGATCTCTTTGCGCTTTCTGTGTACGCTTCGCGTCACACAACAGTGTGCTGTGGCTCTGCTTCTAATAGTAGCCTGCAAGCATTTTTTTTTTTATTCAAATGCCCGTTTGGCATTTCTCTTCTGACCTAACGGAGCCCTCTAGAATTAGGAACAGATTCTGCTCTCCCACATACGCCGATCAGAGATCGTCCAGTATCTCCCGTAACGCCGTCATCTGCCACGAGCTGTCTTTTTGGATTGGGACTGCCATCGCGCCACTTGTGCACCCTGGCATCAGAGCCCATCCGATGCGTGAGAAACAGGTAAATGCAAGGAAATGAAGTTCAAAAGTTTGCGGGGCTTTTCCTGTTTACCTGGCCACTGCATCCAAGTTCAGATTGCTGTCCAGAGCGGTCACAATGGTGCACTGTGGGATACCACCCAGAGGCCAATACCATTGATTTCCGGCCACACTAACTCTAATCTGACATGGCAGTACTGATTTCAGCGCTACTTCTCTCGTCGGGAAGGAGTACAGAAACCGGTTTAAAGAGCCCTTTATATCGATATAAAGGGCCTCGTTGTGCGGACAGGTGCAGGGTTAAATCAGGTTAATGCTGCTAAATTTGGTTTAAATGCGTAGTGTAGACCTGGGCTTAGTTAGCAAAAGGCAACTTGCATTGCCGGTTCATGATTCTGTTAGACAGGTTTTCCTGTTTCCATATTTTTGTGTCATAAGAGCCAGCTGCACAAACATTGACAAAGTCCCCCGTTTCTTCTCTGATAACTATTCCTGCCGCATTTAGTGATGGAAGAACTTTGCAAGATGGGTTTGTCTATCGTGCGTCTGACTTGGCTGGACACACAATGGGGCCTGGCCTTCATTCAGTCAATCCATCACTCAATGTATTGCAGCCCTTTCTGAACCCTTGAGTCTACCAGTGCCCCTCAGCACTGATCTTCAGTCATTTTTGTCACTCTAATCCCAGGTTTTTAGACATCTCTGAAGAAAAAAAAAATCTTAATCCCAATCCATTGCATTCTACCTGGTAACTGCTTATAAAGTTTCTATCTCTGGGCTTTCAAAAAACCAGTGTTATGAATGACTCAATTCTAATTTTCTCTGCAATTACAAAATAATTAAATAATTGTAACAGAAAAGGCATTTTCAATAAACTTTTCCACATTTACTCCTGACTGAAAATAATTATTGCTAGGGGGAGGTTCAGATTTAGAAGAGGGGAAAGGGATGGAGAGCCGCATCAATGCTTCAAAGAACTTGAACAAAGTTAGAAGCCAACAGATTGGCATCTCACTATCTACTGCTCCCATGTGACCTAAAGGGCATTTTAATGACGCCCTTTGTGCCAGGGTTGAGACTGACAGCTCTAAGGGATTCTGTTTCCAAATGACTGCAGACCACATAAATACGCCCTGCCTCTAATTACTCCTTTTGAATCCAAGAAAGAGAGATGTCTCTCTTGCAACAGGCAGCTTTAATATTAGAGGACGAAGACTAACGTGAGTAAAATAAATGTTTGCTTTTCTTCAGCTATCTGGTAAATACACCCAGATCCATTCTTTTCAATGAGAAACAGTTTTCTTTTCTCCGATTCTCAAAATGGTGACTCTTTTACCACCAAAATGTTGTCTTGATGATCTCTCACTGTATAATTTTCAGTAAAATGGGACAAAAAGCCTAAAATGTCCTGAATGAGGAATGTGATTTTTTTGGGGGTGGGGGTTGTAAATGGGGCTAGAGACCCTCAGGTGTTGTTGATGGTGCTATGACAATCAACATCAATAGAGCTGTGATGATTTACACCAACTAAGAATCTGGCCCAATGTGCTTTAATGAGCTAAGTTATTGTATATGCTCCTCAAATGAAAAAAGGGAAAAGATAAGACAAAAATACCCCTTATTTGCCAGGAATTAAGTTGTTAGGGATTTTGTTTTCTGTAAATGCCGTTCATGCTTTTGAACAACAAATGTTTTCATTTTAAACTTCTCCGAGCAGGTTTTCTAGATTGGCAGCCCTAGAGACAGATGGTCTCTCTCTGTTGAAAAAAGGTTCTGTACAGAACGGGCAGCACTGGCTTCCCCCAACACAACAGTCTCTGCTCCGATGGAAGGTCTTGTGGGTTCAGGGTGGATACACAGAGATAATGGAATGAAAATAAAAAGCTCGTGTATATTTCAGATTTTTCTCATTAGCCTGAAGTGGAAGAACAAGCACATTTGGACCCACTTGGATTCCAAGGAAACATCTCCCTGGGCACTGTCTGACTGACACTCCCTGCTACAGAGGCACCTCATTGTGGAGTTCTAGGTGGCTATCGGGTGCGTATTCACTATGAAGCTGCTTAATGTCTCTGCTTTCAAAGTATCTTCGGAGAAAGAAAGGCCGGGCCTCATAGACTCATAGACTTAAAGGTCAGAAGGGACCATTATGATCATCTAGTCTGACTCCCACTGTCTCCACGGACTCTGAGTACACGAGAGAGATTAAGAGAGCTTCAAAGTATGTCTACATTGCAGAAAGGAAAAATGACCCAGGACAGAGAGTCTTAGAGGCCAGGTCAATTGACTCCATCTCCTGAGGATTGCACTACAGGTAAAAAAATAACTGGGTAGATATTCAGGCTCAGGCTGGAGTCTGAGATCTGACACTAGGGGAGGGTGATCAGCTATTGCCATAGTGAACATGAGAGAGGGGTTTTATTTGTATCTATATTCAGCAGGCTGTTTCTCTCCTGAATGGTGATCTTTTCCAAAGCCACTTGTGTTGCTTCTGATTCCCTGCTGAGTTATACCAGTTCCATGTCAGTGCCAGGGGCCAGAACAAGTGTGAGAGCTTCTTTCAACCATGATTGAACTACAGCCTCCCTTTGTTGACCTCTGCTGTCCATTCATGCCTCCTTTAGTTATGTAAACACCCCCTCTGTGAATATTAACTTAGTTATCTCCAAAAGAATTGTCTTTGTGGAATTTACTCTGGGACTTTATTCCAAATGTGAGGTTTTGGCTGACTTGTCATGAAAAGATCCTGGTTCCTAACTGATGATTTAATTATGGAAGGGTGCTAGGGCTGCAATATAAGGCTAGTTTTCAAAGACCTCATCCACCGTTCTGCTCTGTATCAGGTTGTTACAGAGTTCAGAGAATCACAGAACCAGGGTTAGAAGGGATCACAGGGGTTGTGTTCTAGTCTAACCCCCAGCCAAGATGTAGTGTTTGTTGTGTCCAACTAACCCAGGGGTAGGCAACCTATGGCACATGTGCTGAAGGCGGCAAGCGAACTGATTTTCAGTGGCACTCACACGGCCAGGGTCCTGCCCACCGGTCCGGGGGACTCTGCATTTTAATTTAACTTTAAATGAAGCTTCTTAAGCATTTTAAAAACCTTATTTAATTTACGTACAACAATAGGTTAGCTATATATTACAGACATCAAAAAAGACCGTCTGAAAATGTTAAAATGTATGACTGGCACGCGAAACCTTAAATGAGAGTGAATAAATGAAGACTCGGCACAACACTGTTGAAAGGTTGCCGACCCCTGGACTAAGCCAAGACTGATGGCTCCAGCCTCCTTTTGGAAACCTCCAGTGAAGGAGCTTCCACAGCCTCCCTTGGCAGGTTTGTTCCATTGTCCGACTGCTCTCACAGTTAGGAAGCTTTTCCTGAGATTTAATCTAAATTGGCTGTGCTGTACTTTGAACCCTCTGCCTCTTGTCCTGCCCTCTGTGGCAAGAGAGAAAAAACTTTTCTCCAACTTTTTTATAGCAATGTTTCAAGTATTTCAAGACTGCTATCATGTCCGTCCTTAATCTCCTCTTTTCCAAACTAAACATACCCAGTTCCTTCAGCCTTTGCTCCGATGCTTGCATATTCCATCCTCTTGTCACTCTGGACCTTCTATTGTCTCTACATTCCTTTAAATCGAACGCTGGGGGCGTATAGAAAGCCAATGAAGAGATACTTGAAAATCTCATTGCCTGCTAGGGTGCAGACTGAAAATTCTAGTGAATCTTTCTATTTTATTTTATTTCGTCAAGTACAGAGTAAATTCTTGCAATTATACAGATACATGAATTAGGTTGTTAAGTTTGGCAAATGTACACAACCAGTACAGCTTATAATTGGCCGCGCTCTTGGCTTTCCATGGTATTTGACAATGGGTGGTATCCACTCCCAGTCCATAGGGTTATCCTTGAAGATGAAGCTTTACCTTGGCGTTTTTCTTGTTACCAACAGATCTGATTTATGCACATGGTCATCAACTGGAGTGTCGGGTTCAATGTCTTGCGTTAGGAATTCAACGGAGTCGATCGCGCAAGCTGTTGGTCTTTTGGGACGTTTTTGCTATTACAGCATAGCTAGTGGAGAACCTCAGATGATTCTTTAAAGTCAGGTCGAGACTGCGACTACACCCTCCCATGTATTTTTGTCCCTCAGCAGCTTGTCTCTTGTAGACATCATCTTATCTCTTACCCGTGTATCCAGGCACTGGTGAAATTCTAGCTAGCAGAGAGAAAAGCTCTTTCCTATTGCTGGGGCGATCACGTCAATTTTTCTTACTTCAGCTCTTGACGTCTGCGAACTCGCTGAGGCTTTCAGCTTCTGGCTGTGATGGGTAGAGTCGTTGATAGTATTACGGGAACCCGCTGATCGTACACCTCATTATGTCCAGGGAAGTCTGTGGTCAGCTGGTAGCGGGCAAATCCCCATTAAGACAAGTTTTTTGGTTGGAGTGCGCTGATGTATGCCATTGTGCACACAGGCTCTTGTGTTCAAGGCCTGTCCGTTCTGTGGTCAATATCATGTGAAGGGCACCTTTTCTGTGATCCCACTCCAAGAAACTCTCCTGCCCCCCCCCCTTGTTTCTGATACTCACCATGGGTGACACTGTGCAGTTTGCTTCTTGCAGGCATGAGTTGCATTAAGTAGGATCTGCTGGCCATCACCTTGGTTTCCTATGTTTCAATCATGTCCCCAATCTTGCGGATTTCGCTCTCAACCGGGCAGACGGAAAGCTTTGCTCACCTGTGCGCTCCACCTGACGGCTGTGTCCATACTCTATGGGGCTCTGTCCTTTATGTACTTACGACCCACATCCAGCAACTCACGGAGTACGAAAGTGGTGTGTCCGTGTTTATACCTTGTGATCCTGTTGAAACCCTGATCTACAGCCTGAGGAACAAGGAGGGTAAGGGGGCGGGCAGTTGGAGGAAAGACAAGTATAGAAGAAAATGATTCCTGACTGAATCTAACTGAGAGGCTCAGTTTCATGTTTTAATAATAAATAGAAGTGAGAGGAGCTGGTCTGAAAATGGAATTTCTCTGCTATGGAAAATGTTGAGATTTAAAAAAAAAAAAAAAAAAATCATCCTAACTCAGGACAATATGGGATGATATGGAGTACTTCCCTGGAAGTCAGGGACATCCCAGTTCCTGGTAATTTGGGCAGTCATCCCCCCCCAACCCACCCCTAGCAGCACACCGGGCAGGTAGCCTGGGAACTGGTCCCCAGGATGACTACTATTTGAGTAAGAGGCTGAAATGAAGAGCTTGGAGTTATCCAAAAGGGAAACTGAGATGAGGGGCCACTTGCAGGGTTGCCTCAAAGCCATAAAGATACATTCAGGAGGAGGCCACACATATACAGACTGAAGTAAAATGCATCACAGGAAGCTTGGTCTTCCTGCCTGGTACCTTCCAGGCCATGTGCATGCTTGCTGGTTGATGGGTGGGTGTGCAAGCCGCCCTGTTCCTCCAAGCTCTCAGGCTCCCCAGCCTACCTAGTCCCTGGGATCCTCATCTTCCTTGGCAGCCAGGTGCCCAGGCTTCCTGCTTGCTGTGCTGGTGGACTGGAGAATGTCCTGTATCCCCAGGATCTGAGACTTCCCTGACTTCTAGGATTCCCAGATTGTCCACTTCCCTAGCCATTGTTTTTTCTATATTCAATCCGCTTTATTTAGTCGGCTTTTTAAAATAATTTCTCTCTGAAGGACTTTATATATTTGATGCTTTTCTTTATGAGGTGCAGATAGGCTGAAGTCATCCAGATTCAGTGTTATTTTCCCCCAGAATTAGGTATTTGAGTGAAATATAATAGTTGATCCTCTCTTTAGTAGTCACTGTGATCCGGTATAAACGATAGCACAAAAAGCAAGGCAGGAGAGAATCAGAGTCAATAATGGCAACTTCTCACCCCCGACCCCCTGGCTGAGCAGCAGGCAAGGAATATAGCCATTGGAGGCAATGGCATACCCCCGTTCAACATCCAGTCAGCCGAGCGCTCCTTAAACATTGGTAGTTATGTGTTAGACATAGAACGGGTCAGAAACCGCTATCCCTCTTCCTCAGAAAATTCCCACATTTCATTCCGAATTGTAAGAAAGAGCCAATATTTTGACATTTCCCACAAAAACCACAATTTGGAACAATTTCACTTTGGGACCATCAGGAAGTTTCATTCTGATAATGTCTAAACATTTCATTTTAATAAGGTTGAAACTCTGTTTCGCAAAGGTAAAAATGTATCATTTCAATAAGGAAAATGTTTTGGTTCAACTTTATTTCTTTTTTTTTACTTTTATATTATATTAAACTATTAAATATAATATACAACTAGAGCATAAAATCTGGCAAGTCAAGTGTAAAAGTCTAATTACGCAGGTGAAAAAATAATTTGAAGAGCAACTAGCAAAAGACTAAAAAACTAACAGTATTTTTTTAGGTACATCAGAAGCAGAAGCCTGACTAAGAATGAGGGGAGGCACTAGATGATTGAAGGGCTAAAGGAGCACTCAAGGAAGACAAAGCCATTGCAGAGAAGCTAAATGAATTCTTTGCATTAGTCTTCACTGCAGAGGATGTGAGGGAGATTCCCACACCTGAGCCATTCTTTCTAGGTGATGGATCTGAGGAACCATCCCAGACTGAGGAGTCATACAACTATCCACGCAAAATGGGGTCTAGATTAGCTGCTACCACTCAAGAGAGAGATCCTGGAGTCATTGTGGACAGTTCTCTGAAAACATCCCATCTAGCTGCAGTAGCAGTCAAGAGCTAACAGAAAGATAAGAACCATTAGGAAAGGGATAGATAGGAAGATATCATAAGGCCACTATATAAATCCATGGTACACTCACATCTAGAATACCACGTGCAGTGTTGGTCAGCCCATCTCAAAAATATATATTAACAGTGGAAAAGAGACAGGGAAGGGTAACAGAAATGATCAGGGTTATGGAACAGCTTCCATCTGAGGAAAGATTAAAAGGATTGGAACAGTTCAGTTCAGAAAAGAGATGACGACGCGGGGGATATGATTGAGGTCAATAAAATAATTAACGATATGGAGAAAGTGGATGAGGCAGTGTTATTTACCCCAGGAAATGCTATATCCTCCTTCACAAAAGACAAGAATCAGACATCAGCCAAAGAAATTAATAGGAAGCCGCTAATGACTCCTGCCACGTTTATCACCAGGTTACTTCTACTAGAGATATTTTGTTGCCTTCATAATAATTTCTTAACAGTCCAGCTTAATCAATGTATCTATGACATCCTTCCAAGAACCCAGTGTAACTAGACCGTATTTAATCTCACTATTCATGTCATATACAGGAGCCATAAATGGTTATGGATCAACTCTCCCATTCTTCACATTGCAACAGGCCTAAGAAATGGTGCCCAAATCCTTGTCTCCAGCCCAAAATTAGAGTGCGCCTATACTTCAAATACTACCGCAGCACAGAGGCGGTGCTGCACCTGTAGCACTTCAGTGGAGATGCTCACGACAGGGAGAGGAGGGATACTCCAATCTGTGTCATTAATCGACTTTCCCAAGAGGCAGTACCTTGGTTGACAGAAGGATTCTTCCATGGACCTAGCACTGTGTATGCCAGGGCTATTGTTGGCATAGCTACGTCTCTCAGAGGGTGTGTGTGGATTTTTCACACTCCGGAGAGACGTAGCTACACTGACGTTAGTTTTCAGTGCAGATCAGCCCCTCTACAGATGGGAATAGAGTGAAAGGATATGAAAGAGTTAAAAAGCAAATCTCTAGAGAGGATGGGGGCAGTTGACAGGTGCTGTTTGTGAGACTGTAGGCTGACATAGCCATGGACCTGGCAGAAGGGCCTTGCTAATCTCCCTAGGGGTTCTTAAGCCATAGGTGAGACACTTGTGCACATGGACTGATTTACTTCTGAAAATCTTTTTGCTTCCATGATGCACTGTGGTTTTGCTGTTAAGATGAAACACAGGTGTGTGGTGGTGTTTTTTTTTAAGAAAGCTGGTCACTGTGTTAATTATTTATCACAGCTCCCGAAGGGGAAGACTGGCAGGCCCCGCACTCAAATGGACCAGATGAGAAGCATCTGTAGATACACAGTAGGCGACAACCTAAGAGTGGGAGAGTCTGGGGATTCCATCCCAGGACAGGTGAAGGCAAGAGTCCAAACATGTGAGGGAGTGCACAAAATATTGTGAATACATGGATGAGCCAGTACCAAAGAACACTGTGATGGCCACCAGATGGAAGATGCACATGGAGGAGGCTTTGCACCAGTCCTCCATGGATTTGGCCAAAGAGGGTTCAAAGATGCCGCTAGACTGTTAGCTCTTGACATGTCTCATGTTGGCTACATTGCATTAACCCAGATCATCCTCACCACAGCGGCAACTGTGATAAAGCAGTGAGGGAAATAATGCGCATATGACTCCCATGACATCTTTGGAGATCCTTCAGTGGGTGAAATGTGCCAGACAAATACATGGAAACCATAGCTATGACTATCAAAATGGACCTTACCTAAGGGACAGATCAGCACTTAAGTTTATCCATCTTCCCATCACATGACATTTTAAAGCATCACTTTGAATAGTTTCCAAGGTATAAACAGTGAAACTATTAATGGCACAGATACCATCCAAAAATGGGACATGTCATGTCATGTAACCAAGAGAGGAAATTTCATTTTGCTGCCTTTACTGGCCCAAGATGAATTTAGCTCTTCAGATATTTGTACAAGATGGGTAAATAAAAATCATTTGGAAAACGGATAAGCTCAGAGAATTCTCTCTCCCCACCCCCTTTAAGGGAGTTGTGCACTTGATTTTTAAGGCACACTGAGTCCAGCCCTCAATCATTACCATGTGTTACAGGTTTAACTGAATTCAATAATGCCAAGTGTCTCGGCTTAATCAACTTTTAGGAATAAAAGATTATTAGTAACAGATAAATGAGGCATAATAGAGAAAGAAAAACTACATATATTACCAACCCATCTGCATGGTAACAGTGCAGAGGTCAGACTGCCTCAAAATCTCAGCTTCACTCTGTCTCTATCTATCTAGAGTTGAGGGTTTTTTTCTCTCTTACCCTTTGACATGTTTTTGAATGTTTTTGCTAGGCTTGCACAGACTGGAAAGTAAACAGGACAACATGTATAACTAGTTTATTATCTATGCCTTGACCACTATATTTGAGAAGTTGGCAAAACCTTAGAAGTATCCTCTACCAGTAAAAACTTGTTATAGGGCGCTCGTTAGTGAGGTGTTAGCAAAATTATTTGTCTTGTCCTTGTTCTCTGAGATTACAATAGTTCACATCTCCCCTTGGCTAAATAGCACTACATAAGTAAAAATAGTTTTGGAAGATCTTAAGACGAATACAATTCATACTTTTATAAACATACCTGCTATTATATATAGTATTGTATATGATGTTGGCTAACACTATAAAACTAGGATAGATAGATAGATAGATAGATATAGATGGTTGCAGGAGCCAAGCATAAGAGAATACCTAAAGGCTCTCAGGCTGAATGTGTTTCTTTAGCCATGTTGAATTCCCCTGCTGTATACAGAGCAAGCGTCATGCAAAGCTCACGTCATCTAAGAGTACAGTTTCGGCATGAATATAAAACATTCTAAATACAATGTACTATACCTATTCACTACTTTCTTATTCTGGTTACATCACATCTCCTTTCTGATTGCACGTATAGCTGCAACAACAAACAAATTCCCTGCTTTCATTAATATATTTTGCCTGCGTGAGTTGAATGCATCTATTTTCTATTAGTTAGCAAAAGGCAATTTGCATTGCTGGTTCATGATTCTGTCTGTTAGACAGGTTTCCTATTTCCATATTTTTATGTTATAAGAGCCAGCTGCACAAACATTGACAAAGTCCCCCATTTCTTCTCTCATCACTAAATGCGGCAGGAATAGTTATGTAAGAACTTTTCAAGATGTGTTTGTCTATGGTACCTCTGACTTGGCTGGACACACAATGGGGCCTGGCCTTCATCCAGTCAACCCATCACTTTATGCTATTGCAGCCCTTTCTGAACCCTTGAGTCTGCCAGTGCCCCTCAACCCTGATGTTCATCCCTTTTGCCACTCCAATCCCAGGTTTTTAGACATCTCTGAAGAAAAAAAAAAAATCTTAATCCCCTCCATTGCATTCTACCTGGTAACTACCTGGTTTTTCTATTGTGCCTCTGACCTGGCTGGACACACAGTGGGGCCTGGCCTTCATCCAGTCAACACGTCTCTTGGAAATGGTCATTTGTCATGTGACATGGATTCTGCTAGGGTAATTACTGATCAGGCCTGATCTAAGTCCGCTGTTGTGATTCTTTCTTTAAGTCTTAGGATCAAATCTTTCAAATGGTTGGTTCTGGTTTTTATTGTTTTGTTGTTGTTGTTTTTTGTTTTTTAAAGATTCTGCTCCCATTTTAGGCAAATATTTCTATTCTGGAAATCATTTAAGAGTGTGCTTAAATCCCCCAGAATTCAATGGGATTTAATCACGTGATCAATGTCAAGCATATGCTTAATGGATTCACTAGATAAAGATGGGTGCGAGCACATACCTAAGGGCTTTCCAGAACTGGGACCTTTATTTGTAAGAGCTCTAGTCTGGTAAAATAAGAAATCTTTCCAAACTGGCAATAGACCTCAAAAGAGGAGAAAGCTTTGAGTGTACATTTAGGGACAGACAGTACAACGTGTCCAGCAGCACCTACAATTGGAGGCAGATGTTCAGAGGTGCTGGGCTTTCAGTTAGACACCACTGTTAGGAAGCCCTAGTTATAGCAGTGGTCAGCACCCAACACTGAGATAAATAGTGCAGGTTCCCAAATACATAATTTAGGCCCCTAAGTGGGAGCAGAGACTTTTGGAAAATCTACTCACTTGTTCGGGTTCTGAAAAGTTAGCTATTGGATACAGAGCTTTTTGGAAAAAACTGGGCAATAGGTTTTTTTTTTTTGTAATGAAAAAAACATATTTGGTTATTCATATAAAGATAACGACACAGAAAACTCACTTCTCCTTCTCGCTCCCATCTATTGATTAAACACCTTGTCTAACATTTACACCGAGGAAAAACCTTCTTTTCTATCATCCTCCAAAGACCTCTTTCACCTCTGTTCACAGGGGTAGCCATGTTAGTCTGCTTCAGCAAACACAACCGGAGTCCTGTGGCACCTTAAACACTAATACATTTATTTGGGCATAAGCTTTTGTGAGCTGGAACCTACTTCGTCAGCTTATGCCCAAATAAATGTATTAGTCTTTAAGGTGCCACAAGACTCCATTTTTTTCACCTCCTGGTTCCTCAGGCCGTAGATCCAGGAGTTCAGCATGTGGATCACAAGGGTATAAAAACAGAGGTGATCCTGTCTTTTTCCATGAAGTACTTTGAGCTGGGCCATGAATATATAAAAGAGCCTGTTTCGTAGAGGATGGTGATGGCCATCAGATGGGAGGTGCAGGTGGAGAAGGCTTTGCTCCTGCCCTTCATGGGCTTGATCTTTAGAAGAGTGAACACAATGTACACATAAGAGATGACAATGATCAGGAGAGGAGATGTTACAAGCATAGCGGCACAGGTGAAATGAACAATGTCTGCAATGCGAGTGCCAGAGCAGGTCAGCTTCAGGCTGGGGGGCACATCACAGAAGAAATGATAAGGAAGTGCTATTTAATAAAACCTTGACTAACCTCAAGCCCAGTTCAGCCAAAGTGGAGTGAGTATCCAATAGTTCAGGAAGAACTGACAGCTGTCTACAAAGCAGTCTGTCTCCTCTAAGAAGAAACCAACCACCTAAACAAATTTCAGCTCTAGATGTGTAGACGAGGCCAAATTCTCAGCTGTATAACTCTGTGGAAGTAATTTACTTCGTATTATGAGGCTTAATTGGAAAGTTTCCCTTAGAAACTTTAGTGAAACAAACCACTGCCAATCTTTTAGGCAACCAAGCAACCATCAAGTATAAATTACTTGTGGACGTCCATGATACTAAAAGGGTTATTGCTGAGTAGGTAGAAGGTGGCACAGAATGGCCTGGCATTATAAAAGTGGGTTTAAAATGCTTCAGCTTGGCCATTGGGACAAATCCTTTCCTCTAACTAAAATCCTGGAAGGAAAAGCTGGTACACATGATGAGAGTTCATCCAAATATTAAGTGGTTAAAAGGACTCAAAGGTTCAAGATGTAGAGAGATTTAAAAAAAAATAACAAAAAAGAATGCTTTTTTTCAACCACTCTCAATTTTAGGATTTGACTCATGGGTTTTGAGCACCTGGGGATGGCAATGTGCCCTTAGCACGAACTGGTGCCTGACTGGGAGCTGATCTGCTGTGACCATCTGCGTACTCCCTGGGGTGCCCTTCTGGTGGTTGTTGGGTGCCGAGCTCTTTAGAAAATCCAGGGCTACTGACAGAATTGCTGGGCCCCCAGGGGAAACTGTGTGTGAGGTAGGCTCCAGGCCCCCGGAAGGGGCAGGGTCTCAGGCAGAAGGGGAGGGGCTGGGAGCTAGTCCCCCCCCAGAGATGCCTTGAGCGCTGCCTGGCCCGTGCCACCTGGAGCTCCAGCGGTGATTACCACTGCCCCTTTTGCACCCACACCACACCCATTCGCAGCTCTGGGTGCCCCACTCTGCTGCTGGCCCAGCCAGTGATTAAATCCCTGTGATTTAAAGTGGCAGGGAGCCCTGGGCAGCCCAGAGCTTCCGCCTGCTGCTGAAACACCGCACTGCACTGCTACTGTGACTTAAAAGTGGCAGGAAGCTTTCTGCTGGTACGACCCTGGCAGCAGCAGTGGCCCTGACAGTCCTGGGCCCTTTTAAGTCACCAGAGCGTGTGGTCTGCCTCCCTTGCCCGCCCCTCTCCCTTCCGGTCACTGGACCTGGGAAAATCTGCCTTCCTTTGTTCTTTTTCATGGAAGGTGCACACATTGGGTTATTCACAGAAATCAAGCTACAATCCAGAGAAATCACTCCCTGCCTTTTCTTCCCTCTATTGAATTAAAACCATATCCAGTATTTACATTTACAGAGAAAAAACCTTCCTCTCTCTTATCCTCCTAAAGGCCTCTTTGACTTCTTTATTCCTCAGGCTGTAGATCAGGGGGTTCAGCATGGGGATCACCAGGGTATAAAACACAGAGATGATTTTGTCCTGATCCATGGAAGACTTTGAACTAGGCCGTAAATACATGAAAGAGCCCGTTCCATAGAACATGGTGATGGCCGTCAGGTGGGAAGCGCAGGTGGAGAAGGCTTTGCGTTGGTCCTTAGCAGAGTTGATCCTTAGGATAGTGACCACGATGTATATATAGGAGATGAGGATAATCAGGAAAGTAGTTGATACCAGCATTGTCGCACAGGTGAAATGAACAATGTCTATGATGCGGGTGTCAGAGCAGGACAGCTTCAGAAGAGGGGGCAAATCACAGAAGAAATGGTTGATATAAGCATCACAGAAGGACAAACTGAATATAAATGCAGTTTGCACCATTGAATTCAGACAGCTCATGAAGTATGACCCCAGCACCAACAACATGCAGAACCGCTTGGACATGATGATGGTGTAGAGCAATGGGCTGCAGATAGCCGTGAAGCGATCATACGCCATCACACTCAACAGCCAGCATTCGCAAGAGATGGCAATGCTGAAGAAGAAAAACTGCACCATGCTTCCAGTGAATGAAATGACCTTGCTCCTTGCTGCAAAGGTCATCAGTGTGTTGGGAATTATGATGGTGGAGTAGCCGACATCTAAGAGGGCCAGGTTGCTGATGAAAAAGTACATAGGAGTATGAAGTCGGGAGTCAATCCTGATTAAGGTGACCAAGGTGAGGTTCCCCATTAGGATCAGCAAGTAGATCAACAGAAACACTACAAAGAGGGTGACCTGCAGCTTCACATTGTCTGTGAATCCCAACAAGATGAACTCAGTCACCAGAGTGTGATTTCTCTCTCCCATTTATCCCAGATGCACTGTCCTTGGCAGGTGAGAAAAGTGAGGGGTACACTGAAAGAGGAGACAATTAAGGCCTATAGTCAGTGCATAAGTCTGAAGATATTATAACTATTAAATATACCCTATGCTTCTCTGGGTCACTGTAGTGACTAGATCATATCGAGATTTAAGAGTCTGCTACTGGCTTCATGCTACACAGGTGGGACTTATAGTTCTGGCAATAGAAGCTCATACTGTTAAAGTCAGAGCCCTAGTTCAATCCCCATTGCCAACACTAAGTAACAGCCAACACAGATTTGTCAAGAAGAAATTATGACAACTCAAGCTAAAGTCTTTTTTTGACAGTGTAACCAGCCTAGAAGATGAGGTGAAGCAGTAGATATGATATAGATTTTGACACAGTCGCACATAACATTTTCATAAGCAAACTAGCACATCTGTCAAACAATTAAAATATAATTGTGAGATAAAAAACTAATTGCAATTAATTGCAGGTTTAACAACAATAGAACACCATTTACTTAAATTTTTTTTGATGTTTTCAACAATATATTGATTTCAGTTACAATATAGAACAAAGTGTATAGTACTCACTTCATGTCATTATTTTATTACAAATATTTACACTGTAAAAAATAAAACCGTCTTTTTCAATTCACCTCATACAAGTACTGTACTGCAATCTCTTCTTCATTGTGAAAGTGCTACTTACAAATGTAAAATTGTTTTTACATGGCTTCACTCAAAAACAAAACAGAGTAAAATTTCAGAGCCTACAAGTCCACTCAGTCCTACTTCTTATTCAGCCAATCACTAAGACAAATAAGTTTGTTTATATTTACAGGTGATAATGCTGCCTGCTTCTTATTTACAATGTCACTTGAAAGTGAGAACAGGCATTTGCATGGCACTCTTGTAGCCAGTGTTGAAAGGTATTTAGGTCCAGATATAAATGTTTATTAGAAAATATTAAAGAAAGGTGATACAAAGGGTTTGATGTGTCAGTCGTTGGTCATCGGGGGAAACATACAGAGCATGGGGGGACGCTGGCAACTGGTTAAGCCTCCAAGACAGGTTGTAGAAAACCCACAATATGAAGACGCATTAACGCCACATCAATGAAGCTCTACCAATTGACCAATGGGAAATCTTTTCAATAACAGCTTCTACTCAGTGTGAGAAAGGATATGACACATGGTACACATACATTTCCTAACTCCAAGAACCCATTTGCATGCTCCCCATCCAGTGGAGAAAGAGTTCTCTGCCTGCAACAAGGCAACCAAAACAGTAACTTATTCCGAGATCCCTACGCCTGGGTCTCCTCAGTGTGTGCGCAGGTGCATGCACCAACCATGCAATCCTTTCCTGCTCCCACTATGCAGCTCCCCATCGCCAGTGGAAGAGTTCTCTGCCTGCACAAAGGCACCAAACATACTTATTCTCCGAGATCCCTACGCTGGTCTCTCAGTGTGTGCCAGGTGCATGCACCAAACCATGCATCTTTCCTGCTCCCAACTATGATCCCAGAGCTGCGTTCTGTGGCCATGCACTGACCGCGTCTGGTCCTGTGCACTATGCCACACATAATGAATGTGCCCACAAATAATGGCCTGTAGCATTGTAACTCAGTCCTTCGTTGAACTTGTGCCATGCAGATCACATAGTCGCAGTCCGTATCCCCAGGCACTGTGTGCATGTGCCACTCATCGAGTATGCCCGTTCATGGTTCCTTAGTCTGCTCTCATTGATGCATGCTCAGCTCCTGGCTACAATCCCTGAGCTATGTACTCTGTACCATGCACAGTGCTCAGCCTCCCCACCTGTCCGAATGTGCTGGTGCTGTGTGTTGAATGATTTGTTCCTTGCGGGCTGGGCACAGAACCTGTTCATCATATTGAGTGCTGCCAGGCAGGCGTTCAGTGAGCCTATCCCAACAGAGAGGGTGATTTATCCTGGCTGGGACTCTTACACTCGCCTCTCCGTGTCATTTTCTGTGTGGCAACGATTCGCTCCTTATATATCAAATCCAAAAGGCTCTTTTCCACCATCACCAATCCAGGGCATCATAACTCTGACCTAGCACTGGCTCGCCAAACTGTCCCCCACCCATACATGTTTGGCAGAAATAAAGATAGCTCTATGGCACTGGGAGAGGGGGGAGAATGTCTGTGGAGGGCTGGAAATCTCTAAAGTGACCGTTCCCTAGCTCATCGCTTCCCAAAGTTGCTTCTCTTGTGTTCCAAACACGCGAGAAGAAAGGCACTTGAGAGAGCACCAAGGTGAAATAGCACACAAAATACCGGAGTAAAGGGTTGGGGGGAACAGTCCTTTGGTTCTAGGACCAGCACCTGTGCCCTTAAGTCACCAAAGGGAGCACACTGCTTAGTGTGTGTCACTCACAAAGGAGCTGATCCAGGACAATCAAAATGGTATATGGTTTCCTAGCAGTCAGAGCCCTAGTTTTGCTCTCCTACCTCTGTAGTTCTACAAACAAGGAGTCTGCGGGCAGGTTTCAGGATTTACTCCAGGCATGGCTGGCATTAGACTCACTAGGCCCAGGGCAGAAAGCCAAAGCCCCACCATACAGGAAACGGCAGCCCATAGGCCCAAGGCCAGGTACCCAAGGCTGAAAGCCGAAGCCGAGAGCAATTTAGCTTTGGCGGGACCCCCTAATGGTATAAGGGCTTTCAGCAATTTTTATCCCCTAAAGCTGGCCACTGGCTTTTTCTAGGCAGAAATACAGTTGTTGTGGCACAGCTGGGGCTCATGGAGTTTTTATGGACACTGTTGAGGGGCGTAATGATTTCAAGAAAGAAAAAGGTTGAGATCCCTGCCCCTGGCTTCTCAGGAATCTCTTAACCAAAATTACCCCAAAATAACACCATCCAGCTCGACTCCAAACTGCCTTCTGCAGCATATCACTGCATTGGAAATCAAAATTTACAAATATATGTCGCCGATTTTCGTACCCTGAAAAATTATAAGCAGCTGATTTTAGGAAAGGCTGCATGGCTAGGATCCTCAGAACAAAATGATCCCAAAATTTATATTTCAGATCCCATCCCTGGGTCAGTTCTACCATGTCACTTTCAAAAAGGCAATCCCCTGAATGCGTACACATTTTGAAGCATCTCGAAAATTCAGCTCCTAAACCAGGAGCTTTGCTCTCAAAGGCAGGGTTGGCTCCAGGGTTTTGCCGCCCACAAGCGGTGGGGGAAAAAAAAAAGCCATGATTGCCAATCGGGTGGCAATTCGGTGGCAGCTCCACCACGTGCCGCTTTCTTCTTTGGTGGCACTTCGGTGGCAGGTCCTTCCCTCTGCAGAGGACCAAACGGACCCGACCGCCGAATTGCCTCTCAAAGAGCTGGAAGTGCCGCCTCTTCCCCTTGGCCACCCCAAATCACCTGCTTGCTGAGCCTGGTGTCTGAGCCAGCCCTGCCTCAGGGCAAAAGTTCCAAAAGAAACCTCTGCAGAATGGAACTAACGTCCACACACAGGCTAAGGAAGCTGCTAAGGCCAGGACTGAAGCTCACAGCTGAAGAGTGATGCTAAGACTCGATGAGCACAGACTGTCACCTTGAGCCAGCCTGAGTATGCCCAAAATGCCTGCCAAACCCAGGTTTGGGGTCCGATTTGATCCCAAGTCCCCTTCAGTCCACACTCAGCACACTCTGTCTGGGGTTAGCAAGAACTCAGAACCATGGGGCTGTACCTCGAGAATTCCAAGCACAAGGGACTATCAGTTTGTACCTTACCTTTGGCTTCCAGGAGGCATCGCAATTTTCAAGTCATCCCAAGCAAGCACGCTGGTTGTAAAACACTTACAGAAACCAGCTCTTAAACAGTAGACAAGTCCCATCATTAAGTGTACCAGAGCTACCACTCCCCTCTCATAAACCAGGTCATCAACTAGAGCAAATGAGCATTGATTTCAGAGACGTTACAGCCATTGAGAATGTGGCCTTTTTGTAAAATCTACCTCCACTGCATGTTTTTTCATACACGACTCTTACCTAAGCAGTCACTTGTGTGTCCCAGATTACTTGAAGCATCAGTGTGACTTTCCTCATCATTGTGTTACTGTGCAAAAGGAAAACAATAATAGATGGATGCTTCAGACACTCCCTTCTCCAGGTGAATTGCCTCCAAATTAGAACTATTTCCACTTGAAAAAAAAATAAAAAGAGAATATTTACACCACCTCCACCCGAACCAGAGTGATGAAACCCATCTGGAGCAGGCAGATGTCTGTCATCGTTGACCCCACCAAAAGAATTGTATTTGGAGATCACTGGGTTTGTTTATATATTAGTTGAAGTGGCATTTGCAGATATAATCCCTGGGTGGCCCACAGAGTTCTGCATATCAGGCTAAGCACAGATGGGATCATTAAAATGTCTTTCAAGTCCCCTGGGGATAACTGCACATGGACGTGTTGTCTTCAAAACTTGGGATCACTTCATGAACTCACTTCATTCCGTGTTCTTAGATTCAAAGAAAAGTGGCCCATTTTCCTCAGACAGGAAGCTGAAGGATCCCTCGCTAGTAAAAGCCTCATTGTAGATGCAAAGAGCAACATACTATATTCTTCTAGGTAACAAATGTTGTACCCTTCTACTTAACAAATATGGTTCCCCATGTTAATCCTCTTGCTAAATATACCTGATGCAGCCTCCTGGGACCTGCCTTTGGTACATGTCACACAAGATATCTGTTTCAAAGCTGCTCAGTATGTGCAACTTAGATGTGCTAGCAAGACTTTTCAATACAGGATTCATGGGGCTTTGATAGGTCATGTGATGTTCACGAAGGAAAAGCAAAGTGCTCTGCAGAGCTGAATGAGAACTTTTGAAACATTGTATGGATAATTTATTCAGCAAATGTCATTCCTCATATAAGTTATTCAATTAATAGTGTTTGCCCAGCTGCAGAGCTGGTAAAATAACGCTTAAATTAATACAAAGAAGTAGTGTGGTCTAGTGCATTAGGTACTGGGCTGGGAGCCAGGAGACCTAGATTTCATTTCTAACTTTGACCTGCTGTAGGACCTTCAGGAAATCTATTTCTCTCTCTCTGCTGATACAGTGCTTGGCACAACAAGGTCACAGTCTCAATTAGCTGTAAAGAGAGAGAATATTCCCTGCTGAATACAGAGCAGCGTCATAAGCTCACGTCGTCTACAAGGAGTACAGTTCGCAGGAATATAAAACATTCTAAATACAATGTACTATAACCGTATCACTAGCTCTTGTATTCTGGGTTACATCACATCTCCTTCTGATTGCAAGTAGTAGGTGACAACAAACAAATGTCCCGCTTTCATTAATGTATTTTTGCCCTGCGTGAGGTTGAAATCATGCTTACTTTCTATAGTCTAGCAAAGGCAATTTGCATTGCTGGTTCATGATTCTGTCTGTTAGACAGGTTTCCCTATTTCCATATTTTAGTTAATAAGAGCAAGCTGCACAAACATTGACAAAGTCCCCCCATTTCTTCTCTCATCACTAAATGCGCACGGAATAGTTATGTAAGAACTTTTCAAGATGTGTTTTGTCTATGGTACTCTGAACTTGGCTGGAACACAAATGGGGCCTGGCCTTCAATACCAGTCAACCCCATCAACTTTAATGCTTATTGCAGCCCTTTCTGAACCTTGAGTCCTGCCAGTGCCCCTCACCCTGATGTTCAATCCCTTTGCCACTCCAATCCCAGGTTTTTAGACATCTCTGAAGAAAAAAAAAAAAATCTTAATCGCCCCTCCATTGCATTCTAAACCTGGTAAAACTACCTGGGTTTTTCTATTGTGCCTCTGACCTGGCTGGACACACCAGTGGGGCTGGCCTTCATCCAGTCACCGTCTCTTGAAATGGTCATTTGTCATGTGACATGGATTCTGCTAGGGTAAATTACTGAATCAGGCCTGATCTAAGTCCGCTGTTGTATTCTTCTTTAAGTCTAGGATCAATCTTGTCAAAATGGTTGGTTCTGGTTTTTAATTGTTTTGTTTGTTGTTGTTTTTTATTTTTTAAAGGATTCTGCTCCCATTTAGGCACAATATTTCTAATTCTGGAAAATCCATTTAAGAGTGTGCTTAAATCCACCAGAATGCAATGGGATTTAATCACGTGATCAATGTTCAGCATATGCTTAAACTGGATTCACTAGATAAAGATTGGGTGCGAAGCCATACTAAAGGCTTTCCAGAACTGGGACTTATTGGTAAGAGCTTCTAGTCTGGTAAAATAAGAAATCTTTCCAAACTGGCAATAAACCTCAAAAGAGGAGAAAGCTTTGAAGTGTACAATTTAGGGACAGACAGTACAACAGTGTCCAAGCAGCACCTACAATTGAGGCAAGATGTTCAGAGGTGCTTGGCCTTTCATTAGACACCATGTTAGGAAGCCCTAGTTAAATAGCAGTGGTCAGCACCCCAACACTGAGATAAATAGTGCAGGTTCCCAAATACATAATTTAAGGCCCTAAGTGGGAGCGCAGAGACTTTTGGAAAAATCTACTCACTTGTTCGGCGTTCTGAAAAGTTAAGCTTATTGGATACCAACGAGCCTTTTTGGAAAAAACTGGGCAATAGGTTTTTTTTTTTTTTTGTAAAGAAAAAAACATATTTGGTTATTCATATAAAGATAACGACACAGAAACTCACTTCTCCTTCTCGCTCCATCTATTGATTTAAACACCTTTGTCTAACATTTTACAACCGAGGAAAAAACCTCTTTCCTAATCATCCTCCAAAGACCTCCTTTACCTCTTTTCACAGGGGTAGCCCATGTTAGTCTGCTTCAGCAACCACAACCGGGAGTCCTGTGGCACTTAACACTAATACATTTATTTGGGCATAAGCTTTTGTGAGCTGGAACCCACTTCATCAGCTTAATGCCAAAATAAAATGTTAGTGCTTAAGGAGTGCCAACAAGACTCCATTTTTTCACCTCACTGGTTCTGTTCAGGCCGTAGATCCATGAGGGGGAAGTTCAGCATGGTGAATCACAAGGGTATAAAAACAGAGATGATCCTGTCTTGTTTTCCATGAAAGGTATTTTGAGCTGGGCCATGAATATATAAAAGAGCCTGTTTCGTAAGAGGATGGTGAATGGCCAATCAGATGGGAGGTGCAGGTGAGAAGGCTTTGCTCCTGCGCCTTCATGGGCTTGATCTTTAAGAAGAGTGAACCACAATGTGACACATAAATAGAGGAATGACAATGATCAGGAGAGGAGATGTACAAGCATAGCGGCACAGGTGAAATGAAACAATGTCTGCAAATGCGGTGCCAGAGGCAGGTCAAGCTTCAGGCGGGGGGCACATCACAGAAGAAATGATAAGGAAGTCCTATTTAATAAAATCTTGACTTACCTCAAAGCCCAGTTCAGCCAATGGGAGTGAGGTATCCAAATAATCCCAGGAAGAACTGACAGCTGTCTACAAAGCAGTCTGTCTCCTCTAAGAAAGAAAGCACATCACCTAAACAAATTTCAGCTCTAGATGTGTAGACTAGGGCCAAATTCTCAGCGGTATAACTCTGTGGAAGTAATTCACTTTCGTATTAAAATGGAGGCTTAAATTGGAAAGGTTTCCCTTAGAACTATAGTGAAACAAACCACTGTCATCTTTTAGGCAACCCAAGCAACCATTCAGTAATAGAATAACTTGTGGAGCGTCCATGATACAAAAGGGTTTTGCGAGTAGGTAGAAGGTGGCAACAGAATGGGCCTGGCATTATACAAAGTGGGGTTTAAATGCTTCAGCTTGGCCAATTGGGACAGAGTCCCTTTTTCTCTTAACTAAAATCCTGGAAGGAAAAGCCGGTACACCGACGAGAAGTTCCCCAAATATTAAGTTGGTTGAAAGGACTCAAAGGTTTCAAGATGTAGAGAGATTTAAAAAATAAAAATAACAAAAAAAAGAATGCTTTTTTCAACCACCCAATTTTAGGATTTGACTCACGGGTTTTGAGCACCTGGGATGGCAATGTGCCCTTAGCACGAACTGGTGCCTGACTGGGAGCTGGATCTGGCTTGTGACCATCCTGTGTACTCCCTGGGGGTGCCCTTCTGGTTGGTTGTTGGATGCCTCGAGCTCTTTGGAAAATCAGGGCTGCTGACAGAATTGCTGGCCCCTGGGAGAACTGTGTGTGAGGGAGGCTCCAGGCCCTGGAAAGGGGCAGGGCCTCAGGCAGAAGGGTTGGGGGCCGGAAGCTAGTCCCCCACCCCCCTCGAGATGCCTTGAGCGCTGCCTGGCCCGTGGCCACTGGGAGCTATCGTGAATTACCGCTGCCCCTTTTGCACCCACGCCAACACCCATAATCGCAGCTCTGGTGTCCACTCTGCTGCTGGCCTGGCCAGTGATTAAATCACTGTGTTTAAAAGTGCGCGGGAGCCCTGGGCCAGCCCGGGGCTTCGCCAGGCCACTGGGACACCGCCACTGCACGCTAACTTGTGCTTAAAAGTGGCAGGGAGCTTTCGCTGGTACTCCCCTGGAAAGGAGCAGTGGTCCTGGGAGCCCTGGCCCTTTTAAGTCACCAGAGCTGTGGGTCTGCCTCCCTGCCCGCCCCTTTCCCTCGGTCAGTGGCCCTGGAAAAATCTGGGCCTTCCTTTGTTTCCTTTTCATGGAAGGTGCGCACATTGGGTATTCCACAGAAAATCAAAGCTAGCAATCCAGAGAAATCACTCCCTGCCTTTTCTCCTCTATTGAATTAAAACCATAATCCAGTATTTACATTACAAGAAAAACCTTCTCTCTCTTAATCCTCCTAAAGGCTCTTTTGACTTTTTATATTCCTCAGGCTGTAGATCAGGGGGTTCAGCATGGGGATCACCAGGGTATAAAACACAGAGATGATTTTGTCCTGATCCATGGAAAACTTTGAACTAGGCCTTAAATACATGAAAGAGCCCGTTCCAAAGAAGATGGTGACAGCTGTCAGGTGGGAAGCGCAGGTGGAGAAGGCTTTGCGTTGGTCCTTAGCAGAGTTGATCCTTAGGATAGTGACCACAATGTATATATAGGAGATGAGGATAATCAGGATGGTGGTTGATACCAGCATTGTCGCACAGGTGAAATGAACAATGTCTGTGATGTGGGTGTCAGAGCAGGACAGCTTCAGAAGAGGGGGCACATCGCAGAAGAAATGGTTGATATAAGCATCACAGAAGGACAAACGGAATATAAATGCAGTTTGCACCATTGAATTCAGACAGCTCATGAAGTACGACCCCAGCACCAACAACACGCAGAACCGCTTGGACATGATGATGGCGTAGAGCAATGGGCTGCAGATAGCAGTGAAGCGATCATACGCCATCACACTCAACAGCCAGCATTCGCAAGAGATGGCAATGCTGAAGAAGAAAAATTGCACAGTGCATCCAGTGAATGAAATGACCTTTCTCCTTGCTGCAAAGGTTATCAGCGTGCTGGGAATTATGATGGTGGAGTAGCCGACATCTAAGAGGGCCAAGTTGCTGATGAAAAAGTACATAGGGGTATGAAGTCGGGAGTCAATTCTGATTAAGGTGACCAAGGTGAGGTTCCCCATTAGGATCAGCAAGTAGATCAACAGAAACACTACAAAAAGGGTGACCTGCAGCTTCAGGTTGCCTGCGAATCCCAACAAGATGAATTCAGTCACCAGAGTGTGATTTCTCTCTCCCATTTATCCCAGATGCACTGTCCTTGGCAGGTGAGAAAAGTGAGGTGTACACTGGAAGAGGAGACAAATAAGGCCTGTAGTCAGTGAATAAGTCTGAAGATATTAAAATTATTAAATATACCCTGTGCTTCTCTGGGTCACTGTAGTGACCAGGCCGTATCGAGATTTAAGAGTCTGCAACTGGCTTCAGGCTACACAGGTGGGACTTATAGTTCTGGCAGTAGAAGCTCATACTGTTAAAGTCAGAGCCCTAGTTCAATCCCCATTGCCAACAATAAGTAACAGCCAACACAGATTTGTCAAGAAGAAATCATGCCAACTCAACCTAATGTCCTTCTTTGACAGTGTAACCAGCCTAGAAGATGAGGTGAAGCAGTAGATATGATATAGATTTTAGTAAGTATTTTGACACAGTCGCACATAACATTTTCATTATCAAACTAGTACATCTGTCAAACAATTAAAAACTAATGGTGAGATAAAAAAATAGTTGCAATTAATTGCAGATTTAACAACAATAGAGCACCATTTACTTAAATATTTTTTGATGTTTTCAATAATATATTGATTTCAGTTACAATACAGAACACAAAGTGTATAGTACTTACTTCATGTTATTATTTTATTACAGATATTTGCACTGTAAAATATAAAACCGTATTTTTCAATTCACCTCATACAAGTACTGTACTGCAATCTCTTCTTCATTGTGAAAGTGCAACTTACAAATGTAAAATGTAAAATTGTTTTTACATGGCTTCACTCAAAAACAAAACAGTATAAAACACTCAGTCCTACTTCTTGTTCAGTCAATCACTAAGACAAACAAGTTTGTTTATATTTACAGGTGATAATGCTGCCTGCCTCTTATTTACAATGTCACTTGAAAGTGAGAACAAGCATTTGCATGGCACTCTTGTAGCCAGTGTTGAAAGGTATTTAGGTCCAGATATGCTAAACATTTGTATGCAAGAGAGAGATAGATATGCTAAAAACATTTGTAATGCCCCTACCGCTTTCGACCACCATTCCAGGTTAGGTTAGTTTTGAGCGGGAAAACTCTCTACAGCTAAGGTAGTAAGTATTTCCATAAGCCTCCAGACAGGTGTAAGAAAACCCACATATGAGACAATAACCCACTCAAGAGCTCTACCATTTGACCAATGGGAATCTTTGCATAACAAGCTTCTACTCAGTGTGAGAAAGGATATGACACATGGACACATACATTTCCTACTCAGACCCATTTGCATAGCACCGTAATTTGCACCCACAGCACACCCATATGGCAGCTCTGGTGCCCACATCTGCTGCTGGCCCGGCCAGTGATTAAGATCACTGTTTTAAAAGTGGGGGAGCCCTGGGTCCAGCCCTGGAGCTTCCCAGCCCTGCGGACACGCCAACTGCAAACGGCTACTTGTGACTTAAAAGTGGCAGGAGAACTTTCCTGCGTACTCTTCCTGGAAAGCGAGCAGTGGTCCTGGGGAGTCCTGAGCCCTTTTAAGTCACCAGAGCGTGTGGTCTGCCTCCCTTGCCCAGCCCCGTTCCTCGGTCAGTGGCCCTGGAAAAATCTGGGCCTTCTCTTTGTTTCCTTTTCATGGAAGGTGTGCACATATGTATTCACAGAAAATCAAAGCTACAATATCAGAGAAATCACTCCCTGCTTTTTCCCTCTATTGAATTAAAGCCAGATCCAGTATGGCATTACAGAGAAAAACCTTCTCTCTCTTATCCTCCTCAAGGCCTCTTTGACTTCTTTATCCTCAGACTGTAGATCAGGGGGTTAGCATGGGGAATCCAGGGTTAAAACACAGAGAGATTTTGTCCTGATCCAGTGGAAAACTTGAACTAGGCCGTAAATACATGAAAGAGCCGTGTCCGTAAAGGATGGTGACGGCAGTCAGGTGGGAGGCGCAAGTGGAGAGGCTTTGCGTTGGTCCTTTGCAGACTGATCTTTAGGATAGTGACCAACGAATGTATATATAGGAGATGAGATAATGGAGGATGGTAGTTTGATACCAGCATTGGTCGCACAGTGTGAAATGAACATGTCTGTGACCTGGGGTGTCAGGAGGACAGCTTTAGAAAGGGGGCACATCGCAGAAGAATGTTGATATACAGCATCACAGAAGGACAACGGAATATAAATGCAGTTTGCACCATTGAATTCCAGACAGCTCATGAAGTAAGACCCAGCACAACACACGCAGACCGCTTGGACATGATGATGGTGTAGAGCAATGGGCTGCAGATAGCCGTGAAGCGACTCAAACGCCATCACACTCAACAGCCAGCATTTCGCAAGAGACTGGAATGCTGAAGAAGAAAAACTGCACAGTGCATTCCAGTGATGAAATGACCGTTGCTCCTTGCTGCAAAGGTCATCAGCGTGCTGGGAATTATGAGTGGTGGAGTAGCCACATCAAGAAGGCCAGGTTGCTGATGAAAAGTACATGGGGTGATGAAGTCGGGAGTCAACTGATTAAGGTGACCAAAGGTGAGGTTCCCATTAGGATCAGCAAGTAGATCAACAGAAACACTACAAAGAGGGTGACCTGCAGCTTCACGTTGTCCTGTGAATCCACAAAAGATGAACTCAGTCACCAGAGAGTGATTTCCTCTCTCCCATTTATCCCAGATACATGTCCTTGGCAGGGTGAGAAAAGTGAGGTGTACCGAAGAGGAGACAAATAAGGCCTGTAGTCAGGCATAAGTCTGAAAGATATTATATACTATTAAATATTACCCTATGCTTCTCTGGTCACTGTAGTGACTAGACCTAACGAGATTTAAGAGATCTCTACTGATTCAGGCTACACAGGTGGGACTATAGTTCTGGCAGTAGAAGCTCATATACTGTTAAAGTCAGAGCCGCTAGTTCAATCCCATTGCCAAAATAAGTAACAGCCAACACCAGATTTGTCAAGAAGAAATCATGAACTCAACTAATGACCTTCTTTGACAGTGTAACCAGCCTAGAAGAAGAGTGAAGCAGTAGAATATGATATAGATTTTGTAAGGCTTTTGACTAGTCGGCACGTAACATTTTCAAAATCAAACTGGTACGATCGGTCAAACAATTACAAAATAAATTGCAATTAATTGCAGAATTTAACAATAAGAAGCACAATTTACTTAAATATTTTTTGATGTTTTCACAATATATTTGATTTCAGTTACAATAACAGAAACAAAGTGTAAATAGTACTCACTTCATGTATTATTTTTTACAAATATTTGCACTGTAAAAATAAACCGGTATTTTTCAATTCACCTCATACAAGTACTGTACTGCAATCTCTTCTTCATTGTGAAAGTGCGCTTACAAATGTAAAATTGTTTTTACATGGCTTCACCAAAAACAAAGAGTAAAAATTCAGAGCCTCAAGTCCACCAGTCCTACTTCTTGTTCAGAACAATCACTAAGACAAACAAGTGTTTTATATTTACGGCGATAATGCTGCCTGCTTCTTATTTACAGTGTAGAAGGCTCATGAACAGCAGTGCATCGCTACATTCCGACTCCAGAGTCCATAGTCGCGTATTTAGGTCCAGATATGCCTAAACATTTTGTTATGCCACTCCACGCCTTTGACCACCATTCCAGGTTAAGGTTAGTTTTGAGCGGAAAACTCTCTAACAGCTAAGGCTAGGTAAGTATTTCCATAAGCCTCCAAGACAGGTTGTAGAAAACCCACAATATGAAGACGCATTAACGCCACATCAATGAAGCTCTACCAATTGACCAATGGGAAATCTTTTCAATAACAGCTTCTACTCAGTGTGAGAAAGGATATGACACATGGTACACATACATTTCCTAACTCCAAGAACCCATTTGCATGCTCCCCATCCAGTGGAGAAAGAGTTCTCTGCCTGCAACAAGGCAACCAAAACAGTAACTTATTCCGAGATCCCTACGCCTGGGTCTCCTCAGTGTGTGCGCAGGTGCATGCACCAACCATGCAATCCTTTCCTGCTCCCACTATGCAGCTCCCCATCCCAGTGGAAGAGTTCTCTGCCTGCACAAGGCACCAAACATACTTATTCCGAGATCCCTACGCTGGTCTCTCAGTGTGTGCCAGGTGCATGCACCAACCATGCATCTTTCCTGCTCCCAACTATGATCCCAGAGCTGCGTTCTGTGCCATGCACTGACCGCGTCTGGTCTGTGCACTATGCCACACATTGAATGTGCCCCAAATATGCCTGTAGCATTGTAACTCAGTCCTTGTTGAACTTGTGCCATGCAGATCACATAGTCAGTCCGTATCCCAGCACTGTGTGCATGTGCCACTCATCGAGTATGCCCGTTCATGGTTCCTTAGTCTGCTCTCATTGATGCATGCTCAGCTCCTGGCTACAATCCCTGAGCTATGTACTGTACCATGCACAGTGCTCAGCTCCCCACCTGTCCCATGTGCTGGTGCTGTGTGTTGAATGAATTTGTTCCTTGCGGCTGGCACAGAACCTGTTCATCATATTGAGTGCTGCCAGGCAGGCGTTCAGTGAGCCTATCCCAACAGAGAGGTGATTTATCCTGGCTGGGACTCTTACACTCGCCTCTCCGTGTCATTTTCTGTGTGGCAACGATTCCCTCTTATATCATCAAGGCTCTCCATCACCATCCAGGCATCATACCTCTGACCTAGCACTGCTCACCAAACTGTCCCCCACCAACATGTTGGCAGATAGCTCTATGGCACTGGGGAGGGGGGAGATGTCTGTGGAGGGCTGGAAATCCTCTAAAGTGACCGTTCCCGCTCATGCTTCCAAAGTTGCTTCTTTGTGTTCCCAAACACCGAGAAGAAAGGCACCTTGAGAGCACCAAGGTGAATAGCACACAAAATACCGGAGTAAAGGGTTGGGGGACACAGTCCTTTGGTTCTAGGGACAGCACCTGTGCCCTTAAGTCACCAAGGGAGCACACTGCTTAGTGTGTGTCACTCACAAAGGAGCTGATCCCAGGACAATCAAATGGTATATGGTTTCTAGCAGTCAGAGCCCTAGTTTTGCTCCCTACCTCTGTAGTTCTCAACAAGGAGTCTGGGGCAGGTTTCAGGATTTACTCCAGGCATGGCTGGCATTAGACTCACTAGGGCCCAGGGCAGAAAGCCAAAGCCCCACCATACAGGACGGCAGCCCATGGCCCAAGGCCCGGTACCCAAGGCTGAAGCCGAAGCCAGAGCAATTTAGCTTTGCGGGACCCCCTATGGTATAGGGCTTCAGGCAATTTTATCCCCTAAAGCTGGCCCTGGCTTTTCTAGGCAGAAATACAGTTGTTGTGGCACAGCTGGGCTCTGGAGTTTTTATGGCACGTTGAGGGGCGTAATGATTCAGAAAGAAAAAGGTTGAGAATCCCTGCCCTGGCTTCTCAGGAATCTCTTAACCGAATTACCCCAAAATAGCACCACCAGCTCTACTCCAAACTGCCCTGCAGCATATCACTTTGGAAATCAATTTACAAATATATGTCGATTTTCGTACCCTGAAAATTATAAGCAGCTGATTTTAGGAAGGGCTGCATGGCTGGATCCTCAGAACAAAATGATCCCAAATTTATATTTCAGATCCCATCCCTGGGTCAGTTCTACCATGTCACTTTCAAAGGCAATCCCCTGATGCGTACACATTTTGAAGCATCTCGAAAAATCAGCTCCTAAACCAGGAGCTTTGCTCTCAGGGCAGGGTTGGCTCCAGAGTTTTGCCGTCACAAGCGGTGGGGAAAAAAAAAAGCCATGATTGCAATCGGTGGCAATTCGGTGGCAGCTCCACCACGCCGCTTTCTTCTTTGGTGGCACTTCGGTGGCAGGTCCTTCCCTCTGAGAGAGACCAACGGACCCGACGCCGAATTGCCTCCAAAGAGCTGGAAGTGCCGCCTCTTCCCCTTGGCCACCCCAATCATCTGCTTGCTGAGCTGGTGTCTGGAGCCAGCTCTGCCTCAGGGCAAAAGTTCCAAAAGAAACCTCTGCAGAATGGAACTAACGTCCACACACAGGCTAAGGAAGCTGCTAAGGCCAGGACTGAAGCTCACAGCTGAAGAGTGATGTTAGGACTCGATAAGCACAGACTGTCACCTTGAGCCAGCCTGAGTATGCCCACAATGCTCGCCAAGCCCAGGTTTGGGGTCAGGTTTGAGCCCAAGTCCCCTTCAGTCCACACTCAGCGCACTCTGGCTGGGGTTAGCAAGAACTCAGAACCATGGGGCTGTACCTCGAGAATTCCAAGCACAAGGGACTATCAGTTTGTACCTACCCTTGGCTTCCAGGAGGCATCGCAATTTTCAAGACATCCCAAGCAAGCATGCTGGTTGTAAAGCACTTACAGAAACCAGCTCTTAAACAGTAGACAAGTCCCATCATTAAGTGTACCAGTGCTACCACTCCCCTCTCATAAACCAGGTCCTCAACTAGAGCAAATGAGCATTGATTTCAGAGACGTTACAGCAATTGAGAATGTGGCCTTTTTGTAAAATCTACCTCCACTGCATGTTTTTTTCATACACAACTCTTACCTAAGCAGTCACTTTTGTGTCAAGATTATTTGAGGCATCAGCGTGACTTTCTCATCATTGTGTTACTGTGCAAAAGGAAAACATAATAGATGGAGCTTCAGACAATCCTTCTCCAGGTGAATTGCCTCCAAATCAGAACTATTTCCACTTGCAAAAAAAAAAAAAAATAATAAGAGAATATTTACACACATCCACAGAACCAGATGAGAAACCTACCTGGCAGCAGGCAGATGTCTGTCATTGTTGACCCACCAAAAGAATTGTATTTGGAGATTGCTGGGTTTGTTTATATATATTAGTTGAAGTGATTTGCAGATGTAATCCCTGGGGCCCACAGAGTTCTGCATATCAGGCTAAGCACAGATGGGATCATTAAAATGCTTTCAATCCTCTGGGGATAACTGCCATGGACGTGTTGTCTTCAAAACTTGGGTCACTTCATGAGCTCACTTCATTCCTGTTCTAGGTTTAAAGAAAATGGCCCATTTTCCTCACAGGAAGCTGAAGGATCCTCACCGTAAACGCCTCATTGTAGAATGCAAAGAGCAACATATTGTATATTCTCTTAGGTAACAAATATGGTTCCCCATGTTAACCCTTGCTAAATATAGCTCTGATCGCAGCCTGGACTAGCCCTTTGGTACTGTCACACAAGATAGTCTGTTTCCAAACTGCGTCAGTATGTGCACTTAGATGTGTCAAGACTTTTCAATAAGGATTCATGGGGCTTTGATAGGGTCATGTTGATGTTCATACACGAAGGAAAAAGCAAAGTGCTCTGCAGAGCTGATGAGAAACTTTTGAAACATTGTATGGATATTTATTCAGAAATGTCCATTCCTCATATAAGTTATTCAATTAATAGTGTTTGCCCAGCTGCAGAGCTGGTAAAATAACGCTTAAATTAATACAAAGAAGTAGTGTGGTCTAGTGCATTAGGTACTGGGCTGGGAGCCAGGAGACCTAGATTTCATTTCTAACTTTGACCTGCTGTAGGACCTTCAGGAAATCTATTTCTCTCTCTCTGCTGATACAGTGCTTGGCACAACAAGGTCACAGTCTCAATTAGCT
The DNA here is from genome assembly GCF_003597395.2 of Chelonoidis abingdonii. Lineage (NCBI taxonomy): Eukaryota > Metazoa > Chordata > Testudines > Testudinidae > Chelonoidis > Chelonoidis abingdonii. The sequence goes on along the minus strand of NC_133772.1, from coordinate 30,326,638 downwards.
GTACTGCCTGGTGTCCCCATTCATGAAGCCAGCCCCACATTGTGCTACATGCTGGGGTTGGGCAGATGTATGAAATCTAAGATGCCCCAGGTAACATGAATCCCACTCAGCTTGTTACATAGAATTGTGTGGGGATAGATAGACTGCTACAAACTGGATGGTTAGGTTTAAGGAACGGCACTAAAGGGTCTGCAAGGCATCTTGTAAAGTCATGGGTTGGCAGGGCAATGAACTGAAAGATTCTACAAATGGGAGGAAAAAGTTTTATAGCTGAATCCACCCAAACATACTTTGATAGGATAATGATCCGTGGGATGCAGTATTCATGCTTTCAAGGATGTTGTTTATCCGGGATAGGGTCACTACATGGTAGCACAGGGACAAGTGGGTTGGAAGGCCTGAGCTTTACCATTATGGCTTCCACCTCCATCATCCTCTTGGTGGAACATGCGGGGTTGTTATCATATCTGAGTAGAGTAAGGCTTTGGTTGTAGAGGCAGCTTCGGGGGGGAATGGGAGTTGTGTGAGTGGCAGGCGAGTTTGCTGTCTGCTTTGGCCTCTGATTAGAGACAATTCTTGAGGTAGAGTTGCTCCCTGGGCATCGGTGTTGGGATGAGATTCCTGGAATAAGAGATGGCTCTGCATGTTGTTTGACCATCTCATTTCAGGACTGGTATATATGTGTGAATAGAGCAAGTTACCCTCAGAATACAGCCAGATTCTCCATTGTAGATTTAACTGCTGCCGGAAAGCTGACCTGCAAGGCCCCAGGCATTGGCAGAGGGGCAACACTGGCTTCAGAATAAGGAGTAACAATACTATTTTTTTGTCTATTGTTTATACTGAGCCACGGAGGCTCTTAATGCCCAGACAAAGAGAAAGACAAGGTCACTGCCTTGAAGACCATACCATGGACAATAGTGACATCATGCAGAGTTCATCAATATATTGGAAGTGCCCAAATTTGCAACATTTTTGGAGAAAGAAATGAGTGGGCAGTTAATTTCCTTAGGGCTGATTTAAATTCCTGGTTTCTCAGACTACAAACCCCAGAGTTCAACATAGGGCTAAAGAAGGTATAAGACAAGGCAATGAAAGTGTCCTCATCTAGAGAAGAGATTGATTTGGGTATTAAACAGACAAAAAAAGCACAGCCGAAATGTGTGATCACAACGATGAGATGGGAGGTGCAGGTGGAGAAGGTCTTGCACCTGCCTGGGGCAGAGTGGATCTTCAGAATGGCGGCGAGGATATAGATGTAAGAGAGGATGATTCCCATGAAGAGGCCTAGCAAAACAAAGGCACACAGAAAAACAATGGCCATCTCAGCGATATGACTGTCACTGCACACCAGCCTCAGAACGAGCGAGATGTCACAGAAGAAATGTCTGAAGGCATTGGGCCCACAGAAGGGCAAACTGAATACAAGGGAACTGATGCCTAGCGCTATAAGAAAGCCAGTTGCACATGAAATGGCGACCAGCTCAGCGCAAACCCTCTTGGTTATCACAACTGGGTATTGCAGCGGCTTACATATGGCCACATAGCGATCGTAAGCAATGGCTGACAGCAGGAAACAATTTGTGGCCCCGAAGCCGAAGAAGCAGAATATTTGAACGTGCATCCCAGGAAAGAAATCGTTTGGTTTCCCGACAGCAAATTCACCAGCAGCTTGGGGATGACAGCAAAAGTGGTGCAGGTTTCCAAGAAGGACAAAGCCAAGAGTAAGAAGTACATGAGGGTATGGAGGCTCCAATCAACACTGATGGCTGCCAGAATGGAGATGTTGGAGGTCAGGATTATGACGTACACCTGGGAGAACACTAGGAAAAGCAGAACCTACTGCTCTTCCAGGCTGGAGAATCCCAGCAGCAGAAATTGAGACACGGCACTCTCATTTCCTTTGGGCATCATAAAAAGCATCTAAACTCAAAGGGGAAAAGGAAGCAAAAGATCTGAGGAGCTATACAACACCATCAGAGTTGCTTCCATTAGCTCTAACACAGCCTCAGACATGATCGAATGATTGGTGTGAAGGAACTAAAATAAGTCCAAAACTGCTGATTTTTTTATGGTATTTTATCATTTATTTTACTGTCACGTATTCCTTGCTCAGATATACAGTGGGGGGAGCCCACTTAAGGAGTTGGGTAGATTGACTGATTGGTTTAGTAACAGGAGCTTTGGCTGTGATATGCTCTGTTTCTGGGGAGCTGATACAGTATGGACAATGACAATGTAAGTTTATCCCAACCTATTTCCCCAACTTGACTCCCCTTTGTTTCAGAAGGATCACTTCTAGAGAACATGAGAAAGGCCATACTGGGTCAGACCAAAGGTCCATCTGGCAAAGTATCCTGTCTGCCGACCGTGGCCAGTGCCAGCTGCCCCAGAGGAAATGAACAGAACAGGGAATCATCAAGTGATCCATCCCCTGTTGCTCATTCCCAGCTTCTAGCAAACAGAGGCTAGCGACACCATCCCTGTCCATCCTGGCCAATAGCCATTGATGGACCTATCCTCCAAAAGGAACCAAGACTTCATGGAATATTTATTATTATTTATTATTATTACAGTTATTTAGGTAGCATCCAGGAACCTTAATTATAAACCAGAATCGATTGTGCTAGATGCTGTACAAAAACAGAACAACAAAACAATTCCTGTCCACATAAGCTTACAATTTAAGTACAAGACAATAGACAACAGGTGGGTGCAAACTGACAGATGGAGGAGAACAAGGAAGCAATGAGATGATAGGCAGTGGCTGTAGCACACCATCTGCCTAGCTACGGTCAATGATTCTGTGGTCATCAGAGACAAGGAGGATTTTATTTAGTCTTTTTATTGTCTGTTGCAAGTGACAAAAAAGGGTCATGTATGCCACTCCTAAGGAGTGTTATTAATTCCAAAGGATATGGTCCAGGAATTACTTTGGGAAGTTCTCTGGTCTGGGTTATACAGGAAATCAGTCTAGATGATCACAATTGTCCCTTCTGGTCTTAGACTCTATGAATCTCTGCGGAAAAAATTGACGTGGGCACATATCTATTAGTAACTGGACAGAACATAGAACTGGGAGTTAGTGAACCTGGTTTCTATTCCCAGCTCTGCCACTGGCTTTCTTCATGACCATGGGCAAGACACTTCACCTCCCTGTGCCTCATCTGTAAAATGGGGGAAATTGTGCTCACGTGCCTTTAAGAACATAAGAATGGCTTTATGGGGTCAGAACAAAGGTCCATCCAGCCCAGTATCCTGTCTACTGACAGTGGTCAATGCCAGGTGCCCTAGCCGGAGTGAACCTAACAGGTAATGATCAAGTGATCTCTCTCCTGCCATCCATCTACACGCCTCTGACAAACCAGAAGTCTAGGGACACCATTTTCTCCATCCCGCCTAATACGCTACATTAATGACTTAACCTCCATGAATTATCCAGTTCTCTTTTAAACCTTGTTATAGTCTTGCCTTCACAAACTCCTCAGGCAGGATTCCACGGTTGACTGTGCGCTGTGTAAGAAGAACTTCCTTTATTTTTAAACCTGCTGCCTATTAATATCTTTTGGTGGCCTAGTTCTAGATTATGGGCAACAAGTAATACTTTCCTTATTCCTTTTCTCGCACATCACTCATTTGTAAAGCAACTTGAAATCTATGTGGGAATTCGTATACAAGTTCTAAGTGTTATTATGCATATGTTGTGGTAGGGGGATGAGGTCATAGAATAAATGACACTTGAAAATCTAAGAGATGAAAAGTGCTATGTAAGAGTAGATATAATATGATCATTAATCATCATCCATCTTTCCTGGAAACCCCCGGCTACAACACTAGCAAAGTTAGCTAGCAAGGAAGTGGGTAATCTCAGAGCTCTAATCTGCAGTGAAAGACTGGGTCACGACTCAGGCTCACAGGGCTCGGAATTGCAGGGCTAAAAGAGTGGTGTGGAAGTTCGGGTCAGGCTGGAGCCTGCGCTGTGTACCTGGCAAGAGCGGAAGGTCTCAGAACCTGGGCTCCAGCCTGAGCCTGAAATATCCACCTATATTTTTAGCCCCACCAGCTCAATCAGTCGACCCAGGCTCAGAGGCTTGGCGTGAGTTTTTTTTGCAGATGTAGCTGTACCCTAACATACTTATCAGCTCTCATCATTGCTGATGATGGGTGCAGGAATAGGTTCCTCTGACTATTGCTGCAGCCATTCAAATGGCAGACAGCACTCAGCGAGTCCAGTTCCATCCTGAGAGACAGCAAGACCAACCATCAACTTTTGAACAAAATCAATACTCTGATGGGTAAAAATGATCTGCTTCTCTCTCACCCATCTCAGGGGAAATAAGGCGATGAATGGTGCTAGAGACACTTCCTAACAACTCGTGCATCCAGAGGAACTCAGTGATTTCAGTGGCAATCACCCGTGGGTTACACCACTGAGTGCTATCACAATCTGAGTGTCTAAGAAATCTTCTAGTTATGAAAGATTCATCGGCATCAACCAAAGATATTTGGGCACTATACTTCAAGGCACTGTACTTCTAATACCATCTTCCCACTAGGGCCACTGCAGTGCCTCCATAATTCTTAAATAGTCACCCTTGTTATGTTCCAAACTCATACTACTTTGTCTGTGGAAGAGGAGGCTTCTTATTTCTCCTGAAATGAGGGAATGTAGAGTAGGCAGGATGCTTTCCTGCAATGATTTCTGAATTAAGACACCATGAAAAATAGCTGATAAACTAAGTGCAACAGTCCTTATATATATATATATAATTAGAGCTAGTGGAAAATTTTCTCATACCTTTCCTTCATGAAAAATGTTCATTCTTGTCAAATGAGGGAAAACATTGAAGAAGACAGGGAATTGGAGTTTTCTTTTCAATTTTTTTTCCAGTTCAAAATGTATTTTATTTTTATTAATTATTAACATAACTTTAATTAAAAAGATGACATTGAAAATGAAATTGGTTTGATTTTTTTGAAATGGAACATTTTGCTGCCTGAACAATTCCCTCCCGCCCCCCATTTCATTTTGTAGGATTGTTTTCTCTCTTGTTTTTTAATTTGAATGAAAAACAAATTTCCAAAATGTCTGAATTTCCCATGGATGTAATTCTACCAACTTTTTATATCCTCTTTCTCTCTATTATTGACTCAGCTAGACAGACAGGTGGTGAGATCAACTTCCTTTGCAGATATTAAAAATGCATCTATTAGTTTATTTAGTTCTATGTAAAGCCATCACCATAATACAACCTGTAGCACCAGGAGAGAAACTCCAGAAGGGTCTGTGCTTAGGAGTATTATAATTGGGTTCTATCAATGGCTTGGGATGTAATCCCCTGTTGCTCCTCCGGCCCCTAATCCAGGCCAGGTGCTCCTGAAGGCAATTCAAAGGGAATTATCCATCCATGCATTTGGAGTCTGTGGTTGAGATGGAAACGTTTACATTTGAAGCTGATTATTGATACATGTGATACCTGATCAATTGATATCATCAATACTTGATATCCTTGAACTGAATACTCTATCTTGAAACCCTTACAATTCCATGGATGGTATTAGCAACTGAAGCCTGCATGGGCACCCTGAGAATTAATTCAGTGGCAGGTCAGTAGATCTACAGCCCTACCTAGTCTGAGATATACCTATCTTATAAGCTGAAGGGACCTAAAAAGGTCATTAAAGTTAGTTCCCTTGCTCAACAGCAGAACCAAGTAACACCCCGACAGATTTTTGCCACATACGCCTAAATGACCACTGCAAGGATTGAACTCATATTCACAGGCAATCTACAAACCATGAGCTACCTCCCCTCTTTATTATTCTAAAGCAAAAATCCACTATAGAAGACAACTCTAACAAAAATAATGATATCTACTGTAAAATTTATGGGCTAACTGCATCTGTGTTTCCTCTCAATGTCCCAAGAAAGGCACTGTGATAGAATCGGTGCTATACAGCACCCTCCTCAACGTCAACTAAGCTTATCTGCAGTCAGACTCATTCCTGGGTAACCCTCAACCTGTGCTTTCCCTCAAGATCCAGGGAAGTCCTCAACTAGTAGTTTCCTGTATACTGAACCTCTAACAAACACAATCCCATCCCCGCAGACTCTTTCTTCAAAGCCTGTGCAAGCACTAGTAGTGTCTTCCCAAATCAGCCTCTCCCCCAATAATTCCCACTCAACAAAATTTTCCTGACTCAAACCCTCAGGCCTCCTCAGACAATCTCTCCCTCTGTCCTGTTTGTTCGGAAGCAATCTCTCATGACAGTCCCATTTGGAGTTCTAAACCCCTTTAAAAGTGACTAATGTAAAATTCCAACCTGTTTCCTCAGGCTGGAACCAGTTGCTGGATCAAAATAAGGCCTCCTCACATTAATACATCAGCCTTGTCCCCAAAAAGGCTCTCTTGTTTGTCCAGGCCTCCGAATCAGTAACCAAATCACGCCACTTATTCCATAAGGACAAAGCTCTGCCATATTCACCCATAATTCCAATGGAAACTCCACCCAAGCAAACCAAACACACAAAACATATGACACTTATGAATACAACAATGAATATTTTCTGGCACCTCTTAATATCCCACCACTTTTTGTCACACATACAGATAACGACATTATAAAGTTAATGCAAATCTCAACACCATGCCTGGCGTTTGGTCATTTTGTAAGACGTATTATGTGGACCAAAAACTCTTAGTAGGCATAACCTATGTCAATGACCATGCTGTTTTGTAAATGTAGTTTGTCAAGGTGATCCTTAGAAACCTAGACGAACAAAACCCATAACGACTATGACAACTACAATGTTTGACGAACTGGGGACCTGTTCTACTGTGGGTCTGTAATCTTGTGGGAATTTGCCGGAGTGAACGGTCTGCATTGGGGGATGGATGAGAGCATAATAATTGAGAACCCAGAAAGGTAAAAGGCCAGGTGACGAACTCCCAGAAGTGAACAAAGGCGAGGGAAAAAAGGCCGAGAGTGAGTCCAGAAAGCTGAAACGATGTGATAGCAGAGACAGGGTTCTACCCCCCATAGCGTTTGCTGCCTGGACCCAAGATAACCTATTGGGAGGTGCCTGTTGTCTGTGCCTGCAAACCTGACTTGGACTGTTGCCGTCTCTAAATAAACCTTCAGCTTATGCCTGTTAGATTCCGTGAATGCAGAAGCCGGGCTGATGGGCCCTGAACTCCCCCACACTCGTGACACTGTAAAATGGTAATGTGCCACCCATAGAAACAATAAAAGGCTTTGGTGAGTAATAAGAAGAATTGTACAAAAGAGTGACATAACTGACAGCAAGATAAATTCCTACATCATCTCATGGCGTCCCCTGAACTCTAGGTTTAAGACCTGTAAATGAAATCTTCTAAACATGTACCAGGAGTTCACACAAATTACTCACTGCTTAAAAAAGACTCAAAATATGTTCAACCCTAGAAGGCAAATAACACTACACACATATCATAATTATTTATGAAATAGAAGATTTCAGCCGTCATAAATCAATGGTTAAGGGTAATTCCTCTTTTACCTGTAAGAGAGTAAAGAAGCTCAGTGAACCGCTTGCCACTGACCAAGGACCAAAAAGGGGGAACAAGATACTTCAAAATCTTGGTGGAGGAAAGTCTTGTTTTGCTTTTTGTTTTGGGGTTGTTCGTTCTTGGGTAAGAGGACCCAAACCTCCACATCCAGTTTTCTCCAATCTTCTGAATCAGTCTCTCATGTTTCAAAATAGTAAAGTTATATCATGAAATGGCAGTTTAGTCTTATGTTTGTTTCTTACTGTAAATGGATTTGCTGGAAAGGTTTTACCTCTGTTGCTGTAACTTTGAATCTCAAGCTGGACAGGGACAAGTCCCCTCTAGTCTAATATAATATCGAAATACCCGTAAGCATTACCATCCCTGATTTTACAGAGATAATTTTACTTTTTCTTCTTTTAATTAAAAGTTTCTTTTAAGAAAACCTGCTTGATTCCCCCCCCCCCCCCACGCTGTTAAGACCCCAGGGATTGGTCTGAACTCACCAGGGATATGTGAGGAAATGGTTTATTTCTCCTTGTTTTAAAGACCCAAGATTTGGGTCTTTAGGTTTTCCCGGGAAGTTAGGGAAAACAGGAATCTGCCAAACAACTAATATTTTTACTGGTGCAGCGTTATCTAATCTAAGCTAGGAAATAACTTAAAATTGTCCATTCAGTCCACACTTTTTGTATGCTACAGTCATCAAGTGGGAAAAAACTTGACACATGCACTCTCCCCTTAATAGATACCCAGCTCATGCTTTTAAATACATGAATAATAACAATAATAAATTTAATAATTAATTGCCTATTGCTTTATCATACTCTCCGACAATTTTACTGTCTTCTTTTTTTTTTTTTTTTTTTTTTTTAACTTGCTGCCCCGCTTTCAGCACCCCTGGGAGAACGGGAAGGCCTGAACCATCTCCATTAAAGAGGACAGAGGCATAAAGAGGCTAAATGACTTGCCCAAAGTCACAGAGAAAGTCACTGTGGACCAAGAATAAGACCCAGGTTTCTATGTCCTCGCCTCAATAGTGCTGAACCCAGGACCACTCTCCCATACTGTTGAATGGCAATGTGCCTTTCAGCACAAAAATGGTTCCTAACTGCAATGGAGCATCTCTGAATAAAGCTTTGAAAAAGAGTTGCCAATCATAGCCATTTTTTGTTGGGGCTATATTTCTCCTTGAAAACCTGCCCCTATTCTTTGGGTGCAAGTATCATTTTTGCTGTTTGGTTAATCCCACTAAAAAAAAAGAATAATGATGTAAAAGAACATCACTCCCCCGTTACTTTAACCCATCCCAACATTTAAATTCACTGAGAAAATATCTTCACTTGAACATCCTCGAAAGGCCTTTTTCACCTCCTTTCTCAGCTGTAGATAGTGGATTCATAGCTATTGATCTTACAAGTGTAAAAGTCAGAAATTATTTGTCGTGGTCCATATACTGAACTGGTCCATAAAACAGAAAGATCCCCTCCTAGAATATAATGATGCTGCCAGTGAGCAACGGTGAGAAGGCTGCGTTGGCCCTTGGTCAGAAGCTGATCCTTAGAATAGACTGCAGATGTTACGTGTATGAGATAAAGATGATCAAAATAGTTGTACACCCACATGCACAGTAAATAAACAATCTTAACGGAACAAGCAGACAGTTTCAGGTATCGGGACATTCACAGAAGAAATGTTATGACGTTTGAATTTGCAGAAGGACAAACGAATAAAAAATTAGATTGAACAATTGCATTCACAACGCAGACTCACTAGGAGGATCCCAGCAACCAAGCAGCATGCAAAAGCCCGTTACACGAGAACAGGTAACAATGGTTGCAATGGCCATGAAAGCGACGATCCATGACACGCAAGAAGTAACATCCACGAGACTAATGCGATCAACAGGAAGAAAATGCAAGAGCATACCCCAGAGAACAAAATGACTTCCACTGATATCTAAGTAACATAATCTGAAAGACGCACGGTGGCGTAACCTGACTATTAAAGGGCCAGTTGCTGATGGAAAAGTATCATTGGGGTTGAAGCTGGGAGTCAGTTCTGATTTAAAAATGTTACCAAGTGAGGTTCCCCACTAGGATCAAGCAATGTAGAATTCATCAGAAACATCACAATGATGATGACACTCAGCTTCGGGTTTTGTTTGAATCCCAAACAAGACAACGCGATCACTCGCCCGGTGTAATCGTATTTCCTCCGCCATTATCCCAGATGCACGCTGCCATATTGCAGGTGAGAAAGTGAGGATACAAACAAGAGAGAACAAATGACCGGCTTGGCCATAAATACAGCAAGAGGTAGCTAATAAAACCCTCGTCCTTTATATCTATATAGGGGTAAGAGCTCAAATAACCTGGTTGCCCTGATACCCAAGACCAATAAGGAATAAATCCTCCAAACAAATTGGGAGAGTTTTGTTGTGGTCTCTTGTGTCCTCTTATACAAGAGATGACCAGGGCTGGAATAACCAATCTCTCTAAAACCAACCCTAAATAAGCATACCAAATTTCAAAAATGGAACAATAGCAAAGGAAACCATTACTATCTTTTGTTATAGCTTGTGAATTTCCCTATGCTAAGAGAAGTTTATTCCTGTTCTTGTAATTTTGAACTTTTGCCTAGAGGGGAATTCTCAATGTGTTAATTAAATCTTTTACTTGATTCTGTAAATTACTTCCATCACCTGATTTACAAGGGTGCTCCTCTTTTACTTTTTCTTTAAACCATAAAAGTTCCTGTCTTTAATAACCTGATTGGTTTAAAGTCAAAAACAACAAGGTCTGGTCGTGTCTCAACTTTTTAATCTATTTTGTTGGTAATATTCTCAAATCCTCCCCAGAAATAGAAGAACAAGGCTTGGCGGGTATATTCTTGAAAACATGGAACTCCAAGTGGTCCTTTCCTGAAATCTTTGTGTAAACTCACTGGTGTACGCTAAGTGTACAGAGTCAAGACAAGAATTAATTGTGCTTGGAAAAGATTTAAACTCAAACCTGAGAAATCTTAGGAGTCTTCATATTAGCGTCCCCACATCTTTTCCCTAAAGTCCATAAGGGGAAGGGAGATAATGCCTGACAAAGGTCTGTGTTGTTTTGTCAGAAAGTCTTCCCGACTCTGAAATTAGGGTACAGATATGGGACCTGCATGGACCCCTTCAACTAATTACTACTTAATCTAGTTCCTTGCTGTCCACCACAATCTCAGACCAACTCCCTTTTTTGGATACTTCAGAACGTTCCTCACCAAGTCCCTGTGAACACCGATCCAATCCCTGGATCTTCAATCCAAGGAGAATTTACACATATTCCTACCTCCTCCCCCATCAGTTCCTGTAGTCACAATCTCAATCCCCCTTGTGATCTTAAAAGATAATGAAAAATCAATCAGTCTAAAAAGAGATGCTTTAATTAAATCAAAAGAAAGGTATAAGAAGAAAAAATATAAACCCGTCTGAACGACAGATACAAAGTTATCTTCATCAACAATAGATTGAAAAACACAAGGTATGTTACCCGGGCAAGTAAATCTTATAACCACACAAAAACCCAATTTGAATAAATTTCCCTTAATGGCACAACAAAACAAGTCATCACGAAAACAAACATAAAACCTATTATATTCCTTCTTAAAACTTAACTACTCCTTATAAAGCTGTTGTTCCTGATCTTTCAACTCCGGGTAAAAAACGAAACTGACTAAATCAAAGGAAAAATTCTCCTCTTCCTTTGAAACATCCATCGTCTCCCAATTGTTCGCTCTGTCAGAGGTGTAGCCTAGGACTAGTGAACATCTTAAACGCCTTTACAGGTATAAAGATGGCATAACCTTGAGCTATCTATTCTATTACTAGGGCTGTATATACAAACACCTCAAACTCTGTCCCACTTCACAAACCTATTTAACTCTAAGGTCAGTGGAACTATCATCAAATCTATAACCACATCACCATTAGATGAAACTAACTACCAGAAGTGATCAAGAGGCCACACGCTTGGCTTCAGAGCTATGGTTTTCTAGCTCATGGAGTTCTCAGGCTCTTGAAGCCCAGGGACAAGTTCAATCTTGTGCTGCTGCCACCCACACCACCGCATAATAGTCAATTCCAGGTCAAGATTCTAATCAGCAATCCTCGAACATCATTAGTTGAGACCCCCTGGCAAGTGAACTTTTATGCAGGGCAAAGTACTAATTGGTTTTGAACATCTGAGCATGATGCTTATAACACTCTCTGTTAGAGCAGCTATTGTTTCATTAGTACAAATAAGATGGGGCAATGCAGAAGTGCAGAAAGAGACCTTTATTCAGCAGGCTTGAGGCTTCCCACAATTCCACCCAGAGCCCTAAGCATTGTGCACAAGGAACCTGGCCCTGCTCGCACTCCTCATCTCCTATGTACAGTATACAATCCTGCCAGAAAACCTGACCCTGTTGCTCAGACCCACTCCTCAGATACCATTGTGACTCAGCTATTAAGTTGCACATACGCAGTCAGTTAGCAAATGCTCTGTTTTACACCCTTGCCTTTCTAAGAGAAAAAAAGTTCCTTCAACTCAGAGTCACCATGATCCATACCTTTTCTCAATGAGCAGCATAACTTACCACTGGGCTTGTGCATTTCAACTTTGATGGTGAGCGAAATGGTGGAATATGAGTGCTATTTCGGCCGTCTGTGGGATATCATCTTGCCCTGTGTTATACTCTCATTGGCTGGAATCATCGAAGACACTCAGGCAGTGCGGATGCCCGACGCATGCATGTGCATTAACTTAGTGCCTAAAACAATACTACAGCACAGCACGCAATCCAAATAGCAATTAAGTACTTCCTGCTAAACATAGACCGTGGCTGTTGTAAGGGACTAACAAGGTCATCGAGTCTTACGCCCTGCCAATGGGCAATTGTGTGCCCAAATCACATCTGACTACTAGCCTCTTTTGAAAAAAACCTCCATGAGAACTTCCACAGTCTCCCGTACAGATAATGGGAGCCAGAGTGCACTTTAAATGCATTCCACAACAGCCAGCATCGATGCCAGCGGAAAGTCTCCTAAGCTTGTCAGGACCCACTAATTCTCCCTAAGCACTGCCCTCTTCCCAAGATAGCACCCTCCCTTCCCAACCTGGATTTATTTGACTATCTCTTCAGCAATCCCAACACCACAGATTACCTCCTCTCTGGCTTAATAGTAGTTTTTTGAGGAATAATTTATCGAATCAAAACGAGATATCTACACATGGCTAATTGCATCTGAGGTCACAACCCCACTGCTCAAATACGCAGGACCAATATCCCACATCCTAAATCTCAATCATTCACACAAGCACTAGGGCTGTGTTGTTCAAAGCCTGCCTTAAAAACCTTGAGCGAAGTGAGCATTCCATCCATGACTTCCTAAGATAACGCGTTCAAGTACACTCCCTTATACATTATAATAAGGACTAATTAGGCAGAGAATAAAACCCTAACATTTGTTTCGAACGATAGGCCAATCTTTCTTCACACTCTATCATTGACAGTTCAAAGCCTGTGTTGGACAGTGGGACAGCCACCCCAACACAACATCTTCTACATCTGCTTGAAAACCCAACCTCCACCACAACCATTGTTGTGACCAAATCCCCGCAATAAGACCTGGCTGCTTCCAACTTTCCCTCCCACCTACAGGCACAAACACAGATGCAGTTCGGCGTTCGTGCCACCTCCTCTCCACCTGTCTTATCCTGTGCATATCTAGCTTATAACCACACAAGTGTAGAATCGCCAAAGGCATGATCAAAAATCCAGACAAGTGGCCCCTGATCCGACCATGCTGGAAGCCACCTGGTGTTCTAGGCCAGGCCTGCCTGCAAACATCCTCCTATGGCTTCACGCCTTCCCCCAGCAACTATGCATTCGCCTGATAAACTTAGCTCCTTCCCTGCAAGGGCAAGTGAGTTTTCTAAAAACAACGACAAAATTACGATACAAAAGTAAGGTCATCATAGACATACTTAGCCTACTAAATTGGTCCCATACATATCGTTTGTTCAAAAAATAAAACCACAGCATGTGTACAAAAGCTATTTAAATTAATCTTGAGGCCTTGTTGAAATCGCAGCCAAACTGGCGCCAGAGCCCATCTAATCTCCATAAGGGCCAAAACTACCTGGGAAGATTTTAAGACTGGAAAATTCCAGGGTGTTACATTGGATGCGGGGGGGGGGCGCGGGGATAAGCGATGAGGGGTGGCATTTGGAAACCAAATTGCATTTTTTAAGGGAGTGGGATGCCAAGACATAGCCTGAATCACCCCAAGAAGGTGAACACAGTTCTGATGAGAATCATGAGCCCTAAGTGTGCCCAGGGGTGCAATTCAAAATAATTCAGAGAGTAACGTCAGCAGATTCTGATAACCTGTGACTTTTCAAGGGCTCTCCTGCACACATACCTCAAAATATTTAGTCCATTAACTCCTACCTCTGGACCCCACAAGATCAGTCTGTTTGTCAATCTGAGTAGGCTGTGATTTTAAAGCCAAATGGAAAAAAGTGATCTCAAGCTTTTTCCATAGCAAGAGCTACGCCTGCTCTAACGACCAATCCTAGCAATGTAATACGAAACATTGCTAGTGCAAGTTAGGACAAATGAACAAACGATAGCTGAGGGATACACCTCTTAAAATGTCAGACATCTGAACAATAAATCTGATAATCCTCCATAAATTGGCTCAGAATCAGAATTAAATTCAAATTGCCAGAAATCCTAAAAAAAGAAATATTTATCCATTTCATCAGATAACCAAGAGCAATTCACCAGAACCAGGATGGAGACAGTTACTCTGACTGCATAATCAATTTGTTTGGCAAGCCTTGTATAAAGTTATTTCAGTGCCATTTGGGGATACATCCTTGGGGAAACCTGTCAAGTCGCTTCAGGCAAACTGGATGATCATAAAATACCTTCATGTCCCTAGAATAACCACAACCAAAGAAATGTGTGTCAGGTTAATTTGCTCACTTCTGTGATTCTTTCCTCCCTTTTCTTTTTTCAAAAAGAACTGGCCA
>NC_133772.1:30252820-30312020 GCF_003597395.2 Chelonoidis abingdonii | reverse complement strand
TCGAATTTAGCGCTACTCCTCTCGTCTGGGAGGAGTTCCGAAATCGATTTAAGGAGCCGTTTAACTCGATATTAATGACGACGTCATGTGAACGGGTACAGCGTTAAATCGGTATATCGGCCATTAAACCGATTTAAAGTCGCAGTGTAGACCTGGCCTCTTTCTTCAAAGCCTGTGCAAGCACAGTAGTGACCTCCCCAAATCAGTCTCTCGCCCCAATAATTCCCCTAACAAAATTTCCTGACTCTGACCCTCAGGCCTCCTCAGACAATCTCCCCTCTTGTCCGTTTGGTTTCTGGAACAGATTCTCTCAGTGACAGTCCATTTGGGAGTTCTAACCCCTCTTTTATAAAGGTGAGCTAATGAAGTTCCATCTGTTTTCTCAGGGCTGTAGTCAGTTTGCTGGATCAAAATAAGGGCCCCTCAGTTAATTTAAATTCAGCCTTTGTACCCAAAAGGCTTTCTTTGTTTTTCAAGCCTCTAGAAACAGGTAAAACTAATCACTGCCACTTATTCCAAAGGACAAAGCTTCTGCATTATTCACCCAGATTCCAAGGGAAACCCACCCAGTGAAACCAGAACACACAAATACATATAACACTTATTGAATACAAAGGGCTATGAATATTTTCTGGGCACCTCTTAATGTGACAGTCTATGATGTTGTCATGCTTCCTGAGTTTTTGATCACCAACATACAGATAACATTTATAAAGTTAATGCAATAGTCTCAACACAATGCCAGCGTTTGTCTTTGTCATGATGTATGAATGGGACCAAACTCTCAGTAGTCATACCTTATGTCTAATGACGTTGCTTTGTTTGTATGTAATTTTGTCAGGTGATCCTTAGAAACTTGAGATGAACAAACCCATACAAAGCTTTTAGCATAGATGACCAGACAACTATCAGATGTTGTGACGAACTGGGACTGTTCTTACTGTGGTCTGTGAATACTGAGTGGGGAGTCTTGGCCTGGGAGGATGGTCTGCATTGGGGGATGGGAGAGAGCATGTAATGTGAGAATCTAGGAAGGGGTTAGAGGCCAGGTGACACCTCTGTCCAGGAAGCTGAACAAAGGCTGAGGGAAGAAGAGGCGGAGGAGTGAGAGTTTCAGGAGAAGGCTGGGGAATGGATGGAAGCACAGACAGGACTCTGACCCCCCAGTAGGCTGTGGTGCTCCTGGGACCCCAAGATGGACCTAATTGGGGAGGATCCTGTTGTCTGTGCCTGCAAGACCTGTCTTGGACTGTGTTCCTGTCGTCCAAATAAACCTTCGGCTTTACTGGCTGGCTGAGAGTCACAGTGAATCGCGGGAAGCCGGGGGTGCAGGGCCCTGACTCCCCCACACTCCGTGACAGATGTAAATTATATGTGGCCATCCATGAAACAGAAAAGGCTGTTGGTGAGTAAGTAGAAGGTTGTACAAAATTAGTGGACTAGTACTGTATAAGGCAGAGATGAAATGCTCCTAAGTGGCTCATTGAGGCATGCCTTGAACTCTGGATAAGACCTTGTAATGAAATCTTCTAAAGATTACCAGCGTTCACCCAAATATTCACTGCTTTGAATAACTCAAATATTCAAAACCTAGAAGGCAAATAATAACTACACACATATCATTATTATTATGAATTATAAATGATTTTTCAGCCACTCTCCTCATTATTAGAGGGACCAGCTCATGCTTTTAAAACACATAATAAATAAATAATAATAATTAATAATAATGCCTATTGCTTGTATCAGTAGCTCTCCGAGCATTTTATTGTCTTTTTCTTTAACGTTGCTCCCCTTTCAGCACCCCTGGGAGACTGGGCAGTGCCACCATTCCCATTGTAAGGATGGAGAACAGAGGCACAAAGAGGCTAAGTGACTTGCCCAAGGTCACAGAGGAAAGTCACTGTGGACCAAGAAATTAGACCCAGGTTTTCTATGTCCTCGGCCAGTACCTGAACCACAAGGACCAGCCTACCCTTCACTTGATGAGGATGGCAATGTGGCCTTAGCACAAAAATGGTTCCTAACTGGGACGCTTGAGCAGCTCTGAGAAGCTGGATAACTTGATGAGTTGCCAAATCATAGGCTGGTTTGGTGCAGATCTCTCCTTGGAAAACCTGCCCTTAGTTCTTTTTGGTGCAAGATGCACCTGGTTTGGTTATCCACAAAAACAAGATGATGTAAAGAACTCACTCCCCCGTTTATGTTTAAAACCCACTCCCAACATTTAAATTCACTGAGAAGAATAAATCTTCACTGTGTAACATCCTCGAAAGGCCTTTTTCAGCTCCGTTGTTTCCTCAGGCTGTAGATCAGGGGATTCATATGGGGATCACAAGGGTATAAACAAAGAAATGATTTTGTCGTGGTCCATGATGGTACTTTGAACTGGGCCATAAATACATGAAAGAGCCTGTTTCTGTAGAAGATGGTGATGGCTGCTGCAGGTGGGAGGCACGGTGGAGAAGGCTTTGCGTTGGCCCTTGGCAGAGCTGATCCTTAGGATAGCGACTGCAATTGTATATGTAGGAGTATGAGATGATCAAGATAGTAGGTGTTACACCACAGTGGCACAGGTGAAATGAACAATGTCTGTAATGCGGGTGTCAGAGCAGGACAGTTTCAGGATCGGGGACACGTCACAGAAGAAATGGTTGATGACGTTTGAGTTGCAGAAGGACAAACGGAATAATAAATATAGATTGAACAATTGCATTCACGCCAGCTCACTAGGTAGGATCCCCAGCAACCAGCAGCATGCAAAACCGCTTGGGACACGACGACAGTGTAGAGCAATGGGTTGCAGATGGCCATGAAGCGATCGTATGCCATGACACCGCAAGAGGTAACATTCACAGGACTAATGCGATGCACAGGAAGAAGAAGAATTGCAGAGCACACCCAGAGAACAAAATGACTTTTCTCACTGATACTAAAGTAATCAGTATGCTGGAAGTGATGACGGTGGCGTAGCTGACATTTAAGAGGGCCAGGTTGCTGATGAAAAAGTACATGGGGTGTGAAGCTGGGAGTCAGTTCTGATTAAGATGACCAAGGTGAGGTTCCCCACTAGGATCAGCATGTAGATCAGCAGAAACATCACAAGGAGGATGACACTGCAGCTTCGGGTTTTTGTGAATCCCAAACAAGACAACTCAGTCACTGCTGTGTAATTCCTCTCCGCCATTTATCCCAGATGCACTGTCCATTGCAGGTGAGAAAGTGAGGAGTACACTGAGAGAGGAGACAAATGAGGGCTGCCATATTTCAACATACAGCTAAAGGTAGCATAAAATCCCTCCTTTACCTATAAGGGGTTAAGAAGCTCAAATAACCTGGTTGGCACCTGACCCAAAGGACCAATAAGGGAAAGAGATCCTTTCAAATCGAGTGGGGAGAAGTTTTTTTGTGGTCTCTTTGTTTTTCTCTCCTCTGTACAGAGAGTGACCAGGGCTGGAAAAAAACCATCTCCTAAAACCCTACCTGAAATAAGCATCCAAGATTTCAAAAATTGGAAGCAATAGCAAGGAAATGCATTAGCTTATCTTTTTGTTTTAGCTTGTGAATTTTCCCTATGCTAAGAGGGAGGTTTATTCCTGTTTTTTTTGTAACTTTGAAGTTTTGCTAGAGGGGAATTCTCTGTTTATTAAATCTTATTACCTGTAAAATTACCTTCCATCCTGATGGTTTACAGAGGTGCTTCTTTTACTTTTCTTTTTTAATAAAGTTCTGCTTTTAAGGAACCTGATTGGTTTTTAGAGTCCTAAAAACACAAGGGTCTGGTCTGTGCTCACTTGTTTCTATTTGGTTGGTATAGGTTATTCTCCAAGCCTCCCCAGAAAGGGGCCCGTGAACAGGCTTGGGGGATATTTTGGAAACAGGAACTCCAAGTGGTCCTTTTCCTGAATCTTTGTCTAACTCACTTGGTGATGGCAGTGGTACCGGTCCAAGGGACAAGGAATAATTTGTGCCTTGGGGAAGTTTTTTAAACCAAACCTGATAGAAATATGCTTAGGAGGTCTTTCATGCGGTCCCCCACATCTGCTTCCCTAAAGTCCCAGAGTGGGGAGGGAACCCTGACAAGGCTGTCAAGGTTCCTTCCCCACTCTGAAATTAGGGTACAGATATGGGGACCTGCATGGACACTTCTAAGCTTAATTACTATCTTAGATCTAGTCTTGCTGCCACCACTCTCAAACTTAAACTCCCTTTTTTGGATAGTCTTCAGAGACTTCCTCACCAAGTCCCTGGTGAACACGATCCAACCCTTGGATCTTAAAACAAGGAGAATTTAACCATCCCCCTCCTTTCCCCACCAGTTCCTGGTGAGTCCAGATCCAACCCCCTTGGATCTTAAAAACAAGGAAAAATCAATCAGGTTCTTAAAAGAAGGCTTTTTAATTAAAGAAAAAGAAAGGTAAAAGAAAGAAAAAATATAAACCCCTCTGGAGAGACAGCATACAGCGTATCTCACAGACAATAGATTGAAAACACAGGATGTTCCCCTGGGCAAAATCTCTAATACACACAAGAATACCCAATTTGATAATTCCCTTAATGGCACAAAACAAGTCACAAAGAAAATAAACATAAACCTATTTATTCCTTTCTAAAACTTACTACTCTGATAAGAGGCTGGTTCCTTGATCTTTTTCACTCCAGCTGAAACTGACTAAACAAAGGAAACTTCCCTCCTTCCTTTTGAAACATCTTGTTCCCCCATTGGTTCCTCTGGTCAGGTGTCAGCTAGGCTAGGTGAACTTCTTAACCCTTTACAGGTAAAAGAGGCATTAACCTTTAGCTATCTGTTTATGACAAGAACTGTATACAAACACCTCAAACTCTGTCACTTTCAACAAAGCATTAACTCTAGGCAGTGAACCATCTCAGAAATCCATAAGCTTCACACCCACCATGAAGATCTGTTTCCCTCTACTGTATGAACTCATGGAGTGTTCAGAGTCCACCACTGACTTCAAGCTAGGTTTTCTAGCTCAGGGAGTGGTGGCTCATGCTCTTGAAGCCACAGGGACAAGTTCAATCTTTGCTTCTGACAACCCACCCACCTGCATAATGTCATTTCCAGGGTCAGATTCTGATACAATCCCCAACATCAGTTAGTGAGACCACTGGGCAATAAGACTTTTTGCAGGGCAAAGTACTACTTGGTGTGTGAACATCTCTGAGGCGTAGATGCTTATGCACTTTCTGTTATGGAGCCAGGCTAGTTGTTTCATTAGCAATAATTGATGTGGGCAAGCAGGGAGTTGCAGGAAAGAGACCTTTATTCAGCAGCCTGAGGCTCCCCAGCATTCCCTGCGAGCCTGTAGCATTTGGGCACAAGGAGCCTGACCCCTGTTCACACTCCTGAGCTCCTGATGTCACAATAAACTAGATCCCGCAGAAAAACTGACCCTGTTGCTCGGGATCCACTCCTCAGATTACCACGGTGACTCAGCTATTAAAGTTGCACAGCCATGTTTATTGCAAGCTCTGTTTTACAGCCTTGCCTTTCTGAAGAAGAAAAAAAAAGTTCCTTCACTCAGAGCACCAGATCAGATACCTTTTCTCAATTGAGCAGCAAACTTACCCCAGCTTGGAGGTGGTGCTATTCACTTCGATGGGAGCAATGGTGGGATATGATGCTATTCGGCATGTCTGTGGGGAAGATCATCTGGCCCGCTGTGTTTAAGTCTCATTGGCTGGAATCCATGAAGCGACTCAGGCAGTGCAGCTCCGAGCATCATGGCATCTAACTTTTAGGTGCCTAAACAAAAACAAGCACGGCACTGCAATCCAAAAAGTCGAGTTAGGTACCTCCCTCTAGAATCATAGAACCGTGGTGGTTGAAGGGACTGCAAGGGTCATCGAGTCTTACCCCCTGCCAAGTGGCAGGATTTGTAGTGCCCAAACCATGCATCTGACTTTCTAGCCTCTTTCTGAAAACCTCCAGCGAAGGAGCTTCCACAGTCTCCCTGTAAAATGAATGGGGACAGAGAGGCACCTTAAAATGCATTCCACCACAGCCAACATGATGCCAGGTGGAGAGTCTCCTAAGCTTACCAATAGGACCCACTGATTTCCTAAGCACTGCCCCTTCCTCACAGAGAGGCACCTCCTTTCCACTTGAATTTAGTGAATATCTCTCATAGCAATCCACACACAGGTACCCCTCTCCTGGCTTAGTAGTAGTTTTTTGAGGGAATTAATCGGAATCAAAGAATATCAGGGTTGCATCTAGTCCAACCCCCTGCTCAAAGCAGGACCAATTCCCAACTAAATCATCCCAGCCAGGGCTTTATCAAGCCTGGCCTTAAAAACCTCTGAGGAAGTAGATTCCACCACCTCCCTAGGTAACACGTTCAAGTGCTTCCCTAAGGGATCACAGAAAAATAAAAACCCTACATTGTTCAAAAGCAAGCTCTTCTTCAGAACTCTAGTCATTGAAATCAGTTTTCAAAGCCCTAGTGTTTGGACAGTGGACACCACCCCACACACATTCCTCTACCACTGCTCTGAAACCCAGCCCTCCACCACAACCATTGCTGTGACCATCCCCCAAAAGACCTGGCTGCTCCAAGCTTTCCCTCCCACCACATGCACACACATAGATGCAGTTCAGCTCTCCTCTCCACCTTCTTCCTTGTCATATGTACATAACACACAAGTGTAGAAGTCTGCCAAAGCCAGGAGTCAAAAATCCCAGAGCAAGGTGGGCCCTGGGATCCAGTCATCTTGAGCAGCCTGGTTGTTCTGAGGCCAGGCTGCCTGCAAACCCTCAGGCTTCCAGCCTTCCCCCTGCACATGCAAGTTTATCTTGGATAACTTTTGAAATGCTCCTTCCCTCAGAGGGGCAGTGGACTTCTAAGGAACAACTGACAAAATTACATACAAACAGAGTGTCGTCATTAGACATACGTTATGCCTACTGAGAGTTTGGTCCCATACATACGTCGTGACAAAAATGACAAACACAGGCATGGTGTACAAAGGCTGAATTTAAATTGAGAGGCCTTTGTTTTGATCCAGCAAACTGCCATGAGCCATTAATCCAGGGGGCAAAACCTACCTGGAGAGATTTTAAAACTGGAACCTGCCAGGTCTCCATGTGGAAGGTGGTTGGCACTTGGGAAGCCAAATGTGCATTTTTTAGGGGCAGTGGGTGCCAGACGTTAACTGGGATCAACCCCAAGAAGGTGAGAACAGTATGGGGAGAATCAGAACCTTAGTGTGTCCAGGGCATTCACAAAATAACATGATGAGAACTGCACAATTCTGATATCCTGTGACTTTTCAAGGGCCTTTCCATTGCACACATGACTCCAAATTTAGTCCATTAACCCTACCCTGGACCTCCACGAGGATCAGCTGTTTTCAAGTCTGAGTAAGGCTGTGGATTTTAAAGCCAATGGAAAGTGAGTCTCAAGCTTTTCCATAGCAGAGCTACTGCTCTGCTCTAACGAGCCAGATCGTCAGCACATGTAAACGGAAAATTGGCTTTAGTGTGTGGAGTTAGGAACTGATTCACTAGCTGAGGATACAGCCTCTTAAATGTCCAGACCTCTAGAGGAATATAAAATCTGATTCCATGAGATTTGGCTCTGATCAGCAACTTAAGTCAAATGCCAAATCAAGAGAGAATATTTATCCATTTTATCAGAACCAGAACAATAAACCTACCTGCAGAGAGGCGACATCTGTTACTTCTGGAACTGAAAACATGATTGTTGGAAGCCGTGTTCATAAAGTTGCTTTCAGTGACATTTGGGGATGGAATCCCTGGGATCCCAAGTTCTGCAGTTCAGGGCAAACATGGATGGGATTCATTAAAACCTTTGCACGTCTACTAGGATAACCACGCAAAGATGGTTGTGTCCAGTATTGCTTCCAATCTGGCAGTATTTTCCTTCCTCCCTTTTCCGTTGTTTCAAAAGAGAATGGTCCAATTCCTCACCTCCCATCCCAAATCCTATCAAGATGCTCACGGGGTTATTTCACTCAGAAGGTGCAAAACAGTGGACATAGTATTAGAAAAAGAACCGATAGACTGGTTCGTTATTAGAGCCCTCCATCTCACAGATTTCCATTGTATATTCTGCAGACAGTTTGTGGTGGATTGCAATTGCTCTCCCCTTGTGGGTTCTGGACACTGCGTCCATGAAGCCAGTCATTTAAAAGTATTCGAGAAATTTTGTCTCTGCCTGTTCGTCCTGAGGCGACATGGTACCCAGTCAATATGGGGATAATTCAATGCCTTACTAGATTGAGTTCTTTACCTGATAGCTTCTTAATCTCCCCTAGGTATTTTTATTGTCACTCATACTGTCTTAGTCAGGTGGTCGATAAAAGACTCCCTACTGCCTATATCTTCTTAGAGCATGGATAATTACTATCCCCATGGAGATTCTATGGAACATGTAGATTCATTTAAGATTTTTTACTTCATTTGATTCTACATTTTCTTTCACATATGGTGGCCTTTCTCCTTCCATGCACAACCTGTTCTGTACTTCCGATATATTTTGTACCCAGAATGATGTGTCCATTGATTGTCCCCCTCCGACCAGGTTTCTGTGATTCCTATTATATCAATATCTCCTGTTAACCTGAGGACTCTAGTTCACTCATCTTATTATTTAGACTTCTAGACATTGTGTATAAGCACTTTAAAACTGTCTGTTTATTTTCTGATGTGTCAGATATCTTTATTGTGAATGTTCATATCCATTCAGATTGCTAACTGCAAAGATCATTTCCCCTAGCCCATTGGTTTTGACTATTGTCATCCCTTTCTCAGTCCCCCGTTACTGGCTCCCCTTTCTCTATGCTTCCTTCACTTTCAAGGACTCTTCACAATCTATCCCAGCTGACCCTACCACCCATTCATTATTGAAAGGCCACCGTTCATCCCAGATGGCCAGTAAGCCCAGCTTCTGTCACCAACATGTTTAAATTTTTCAGACAAGAGATCATGTGCTTTCGTCCCGTGTCCCTCACACTTGGGAGGAGTGCCTATAAATATTCACAAACGCTTTTCATTCTCTCCTTCCAGTCCCTCCTGAAAATTCTTGTTTTGGTCTCACGAGTCTCCAGAACTTGATGACCAGTTAGGCCACAGTGTTTTATTGAGACAACTGCCCAGTAATTGTGTCTGTTTTCTCATTACTGCCCATCTGTCAGTGCAATGATGTCTGTTCCCGTCCCTGTCTTACCGACCGGAAACCATTTGGGGGCAAGGAACAGGATCGCTCTCTTTAGTTGGTCTATATGTACAGCATCCAGCACAATGGCGTACTGGTGGACTCCTAGGGGCTACATTTTATAATACAAATAAGAACAGTAACAATGAAGGCATGAGATACTGGGAGCAGGAGCCGAAATCACGTGGGATCTAATTGCAAACTCTCTGGGGTAATTGGTATTATTATATGTCTTGGAAGTCAATAAATAATAAAATAATAAAAAGAGATAATAATAAATGACTAATCTGTAGAGTTTTTTAAGGCCCAGAAGGCAACTATCTACCGATAGTGATCTGTGATATGCAAGAAATTAGACTAACTGTTACAATATAAAAAACAGGGCAAGGGAATATCTGACAGGGTATATGGCAATTTTCCTGCCCATATTTTTGGGAGATCTCACTGTAATAAGTGTTATGTAACATTGTAGGACTTAGTGAACTATATGGAATTGACCCAAATAGGCCGGATGAATGGCAGAGGAGACCACAGTGCTCCAGTGGGAGGTAATTAGACAAATTCTCTCAGATTCTTCAGAGATCAGACAAAAAGGGCTTTTGGGTCAATAACCTGAGTTTAAACTGACTCAGGGCCTCCTTCCTGATCCAGCAAATGTACAGAACTTCTGTCCAAGGGGAGGGAAGAGTTGGAAGGACTGGCACCTGCCAAAGATCTTACTGGACTTGAGAGGGTGGGGGCAGTGATATATGGGAAGCTTTTTAGCGGGTGTGGAGGTTCTTTTATCATTTTAATTGTTTTCTGTGTAAAGTTTTTACCTTAAGAATAAATGTGCTTGCTTAGAAAGATCTGTGTGATAACTGGGACAATTACACTGTTTTCTATCTCTGAGGAGACAAGTAAAGCAGGCTGGCTCATGGAATCTCATTGCTGGGGAATTCACAGTATAGGCAGGGAAATTTACAGCCTGGAAAATTTCAGTCAGAAAGACGAGAGAGACTTCTACACATCCAAGGTTAAGTCTACCCTGGGGGGGGGTGTCAACCTAAGATACACAACTTCGAGTAGCTGAAGTCAGCGTATCTTAGGTTGATTTACCTGGCCGTGAGAACGGCAGCAAGTTGACCGCTCCCACTCCCCCATCGATTCCACTTCCCCCTCTCGCCGCAGTGGAGTTCTGGAGTTGACAGCAGAGTGATCAGGGATCGATTTTATCGTGGCTACACTAAACACGATAAATTGATCCCTAGTAGATCGATCACTACCTACCGATCTGGCTGATAGTGTAGACATACCCCAAGAGAGGTGACAGGTGGGGAGCCAGAATTCTGAGTCGGGCACTTTCTGGACCACAGAGGGGGAATACAGGGGCAGTTGCCCTGAACCAGAAGGAAGGAAATTATTATTTTTCCCTAACAAATTTTGTTTTATTGATTGAAATTAAAAATGCATGACATTTCAACTGTTACCCACGGTTTTCATAACCCAAAGCAGTGGTAACTTAACTGTTTCACCCTAGGCAATGTCAGGAATAAATCAATGGGAACACAGCAATTCTGTCTGATGAAAGATTCATACAAGTAAGTGTGCTCTTATCTAAAACTATGATTTGTTAGATTGAAGCATGTGCAGACATAAGCAATAGGTTTAGAACATCTGAAATAGTTACACAGAATCTGAAATGATATTGAGTAATTTGCAGCAGGACCGTGATGGCCAGACACTTCCCTACCAGGCAGTATGGTGTCAGAAAAAAGATCTCTGCCTGGGGTCCCAGCAGCCACCCCCATGCCTGGGGCTCCACTGTCAGGCTTGCGCCCCAGGTTCTGGATGCTGCCCCACCCTGGAGTCTTGGCTGCTGGCCCCATGCCCATCTCCAGCTGTGGCACCAGCCTCAGCTCCTCACCCTTGTCTGGGTCACTCACTCCAGGAGACATGGCCCTGCTCCTAGCCCAGTTCTGGGGAGTAGTGCAGGGGGACAGGGGTAAGGAGGCTGGCTTTCTGCACTCCCACTATGAAAAATGTTCCAGACACCCAATTACTGACTGAGTTTAGGTAGAATCTTTTCCTAGGAGTATCTTATTTCATAATTCTTCAACAGGTTGTTCCTTTCACCTTCCTCTCAAGCAGCTGTGAGTGGTGACTTCCAGACAAAAGAAACAGTGATCTGATCTGGTACAGCAGTTATGGTTAAATGATGAAAGAGAGAGAACAACCTACATGTGACAGATGTTAGTCATGTTGTTTAATGAACTTATCAAGGTGTTTAGAGCCTAAGTGGAGCAAGGGCGTATAGGAATCTATATGGAATACAATGGAACTTCTTCATACATTTTAAGGGGAGAAAGGACCATGAGCTCATGTAGCCTGGCCTCCCATCTATCACAGGAAGCTAGTCAGAGCTGTAGAACATCAGCAATTAATTCTGATGTTAACTACAGCATATTTTTTAGAAAAAAAAATCAATTATTATTGAAAAATTTCCAGTGGCAGAGAATCCACCACAACCCTAGGAAAGTTGTTACAATGGTTAATTAGAATATACTAGAAATCCTAGGGTTTAAAAATAATACACACTCCTTGAGTATAATTAAAAAGCTGATTTCAGTGAAGTTCTGTCATGGTTAAACATGAAAATAACTTGCAACAGCATATTACTTTATTATTGACAATGTTTTAGGATGTTGACCAGAACACTTAGAAAGACATGGTTTTGGCACAAGGAAACTTAACCTCCATGAATTTATCTAGTTTTCTTTTAAACTCCGTTATAGTGCTAGCCTTCACAACCTCCTCAGGCAAGGAGTTCCACAGGTTCCAAGGGAGCAGAGGGTAAAAACCTGACATATAAATGATTTTTTTGGGGGGGGAGGAGGGAACAAGTAGCTGTTATTTTAGGATTTGTCAGGTCAGCCACCGAATCAAAACAAAACAAAAATCATCCAGGTCTAATGTAAACTCCCTTGATTTCTGCTGTGGCGGGGCGGGGGGCGGAGGTTTTTCAACTGAGGCAACAGTAAACTTCACCCTTTGGCAATCAAGTCGGCACTATGCTATAGTGCTAATAGTTGTTCTTTGCAGATTGTCCACTTCGAAAGAGAAAGAATGAGTTACTCACACATGGGTAAAAGTACTCTTACTTTCAGCAAACAAGGGTCTCAAATGGACTAAAATGCTGTCATTGGTCATACGGAATTCCAGGTCCTCACACTGGTTTTTATTTATACAGAAATTCCCCCATGTATGTCTGCCTTCAAAGCCTGTGTGAAGCAATGGCCCGGTGAAATGACACCACCATGACTTGCAGGATTCACCGACTATCCAGAACTGCAGGTTGCCCTCTTCCTCATATTTCTGCTGATCTATGTTCTCACCTTGCTGGGGAATTTGGGGATGATTGGCCTAATCTGGAGGGACTCCCGATTTCACACCCCCATGTATATCTTGCTCAGCAACTTGTCACTTGTTGACCTTGGCTATTCCTCATCCATCGCCCCCAGGGTGCTGGTGAGATTCTCAAGGGAGAGTAAGGCTATTTCCTACGCTGGATGTGCTGCACCGCTGTATTTTTTTGTGTCTTTGCCACAGCTGAATCTTTACTCCTTGCGGTGATGGCCTATGACCGTTATGTGGCCATCTGTAACCCACTGCTCTATAGGCTCATCATGTCCAAGAGGTCCTGCATCTGGCTCTTGGCTAGCTCATACATGGCTGGGGTTGCAAATGCAACCATGTTTACCAGCTGCACCTTTCAGCCGTCTTTCTGTGGGCCCAATGTAATCGATCATTACTTCTGTGACATCCTTCCGCTCATGCGGCTCTCCTGCACCGACACTCACAACAATGGTTCCATACAACTGACTACCATACTGATCATCCTCTTTTCTTATCTGTATATTACTGCTGCCATACTCAGGATCCTCTCCTCCGAGGGCAGGCGCAAAGCCTTCTCCACCTGCCCCTCTCACCTGATAGCCGTGGCTATATTCTATGGCACAACGGTCTTTATCTACTTACGACCCAGTCCCACCTCCTCATGGGAGCAGGACCAGGTGATCTCTGTGTTCTACACGGTGGCGATCCCCATGCTGAACCCTCTCATCTAAAGCCTGAGGAACAAGGACGTGAAGGCCACCCTGAGGAGAATGTTAGAGAGAAGAAAGTTCTCTCAGCAGCTTTGATGAATAATTTGACCATGTTTTGCATTCCCTTCCACTCTATGTAACTTTATCATGAAAATCAAAACTCTAACGTGTTCAAGTTTTAACAATAATGTTTTAGATAAGTGGCATGGTTATCTTTGGAACCATTATAATAATTGCATTTAATGAATGATTTATGTAATTACGGTTTTCTATTCAGAGGGGATGGTTCCCACAGCTCAAATATGGGACGAACCATGAGAGTGGGGGCGTTGATTTAAGGCAAGAGTAAACTCCAGAGAAATTCCAAGGGGAGTGGAGTCTGTCTCATTTAGGGCCATTGAACCTGTAACCCCTCCGTATGGTCCAGCAAGGACACCTGCTTTTAGGTTTCCACCTCCGCAGCTATCACCTCTCTTGGGTGAAGATGCACATCTCTGTCCCTTTTGACTGGGGTTTTCTGCAGCTCCACAGTTCCCTACCTACACTGTGAATTTCTCAGCAAGCCAGACTGCCTAAGCCAACCTGCTTTACTTTTCTCCTTAGTGACAGACAACAGTGTGATTGCCACAGTTATAAGTTACCACACCACTCTTGCTAAGCAAGAAAATTCATTCTCAAGGGGAAAACATTATGGAGAAAATATTAAAAGCAATAAAAGAACCTACATGCACACAAATAAGATCACCCCAGCTCCAACAAGGGCTCTGGATGCTGAACTGTCCTTCAAACCTTGCCATCAAGGGTTTTTTCCCCTGTGGTTACAAGCTCAACACTTTTTGCTGAGAACAAACAAACAGACTGGACTATGTCCTTCCAAAACTTCCCAGGAAGGATTGAGGCAGCCCTTGGAGACAAAGTCCTGTCTGTTTGGAGCACTAGAAATAAGGCTTTGAATCAGTTTTAACTAAGGCTATTTAACTTGATGTCCCTCCTTTTTCCACTAGGCCTTGAAGAATCCAGTCTGAACAAGTATACGTAAGGTGCTCTCCAGGTGGGGATGCTCTCTGGAGATGTTACAACTTGAGTGAATTTACCCCTTCAACCTGTTCTTAATTTTTGGAGGGCAACAGTCTTCATGTCCCATGGAATTAAATACAATCCCTAGCATGCAATGATGCATACATTTAATTCAATAAGTTTTCACATAATTCAGTAACATTTGTGCAGGATAATGTGTGAAATTGCCATCATAGGGTCTATGGATAGACAAGATAAGTGAGATTTTTTTTATTAGACCAACTTCTGTTGGTGAGACAAGCTTTCCAGCTCTACAGAGCCCTTCTGGAGACCTGAAAAAGGGCCTATGGGACAGAGAAGGAGGATACTGGAAGCCAAGGTTCCTGAGTTCTTTGCCCAAGTCTGAGAGAGTCTAGTGGGTTAGAAAAAACAGGCTTCACACCCATTCTGTGCCTGAATCTCCCTGCTAGGAGTGACAACATTCTCTCAAAGTTCTTTTCATAGAATACAGAAACCAGGAATTCTAGTTCCCAGCCAGCTCTGCCCCAGCCAGACCCTACTTCCCAGCCAAAACCGGGAACAGAACACAGAAGACCTAACTCTCAGCCCTTCCTTACAAAAGCCTACAGATAGAGAATTATCTTAAGTTGCCCAACACTCTTCCTTAAGACTGCCTATAAACACAGTCCTATCTTACAAACTCCACCCCTCAATCTAAAGGAAACCACTACTGCATGAGCATGGTCTTTTATAAAGAGAGGGTGAGTCAGGCTTTATTTGTGGGTGGGGCTAGAGGGTCTTAGCTCCGCCTCAGAGGCTCTCCTATATTAAGGGCACTCCAGCAAACACCCACCTTTTAGAGGGAAGGCATTTGCAAGGGTGGGTGATATTGAGAATTCATCTACTAGGGTTGTGACCCCAGGATCTCCCCTAGACATTCCCTTGAGGGAAGGGAGGAGAATACTACATTGGGAGCTGAATACAGTTGATATGAAAGAGCAGGTTTCTCTTTTCCTGAGTACATAATTAATCTGTGGAACTTCCTGCTTCAGGATATTAACCTTCCCCTCCCTCCCCCACCCACATTTCTGTGGTTCACACATCTTGTTCTCTCAGTGTTTCTGTTGATTCACTCTCCCCTGCTGATTTCTCACAGTCATCAAGCACTCTTTCTGTATTGGAGCCAAAATTCAACTCTGTTCCTGCCCCAGCCCCACCCTGGGACATGTTTTCTTGGACAGTCTGACTTTTGGACTGCCACTCTGTTGCTTTTGATAGTCCTAACAAGAGCTGGCAGGAGGGTGGTGTCAGGATAGGATGGCCAACATTGTATTTCAAATATAAGGGACTGTTTTCATAGCACCTCTGCCTCACCCCTTCTCCCAGTATTATCATCAGTTTTAATTTAATAATATGCAGGACTCACCTACCTTCACCAGGGGATATTTCTTGTTGCTTACTGCAGTGCTCAGCAACACTTGATCTTGTAAGGAGATGAAAAAATAAGGGATATCCCTTGAATAAGGGATTGCAGGCAACCTTATGTGAGGAGGGTATGTTAGAGTGGGGTTTCTACAGGCAGGAGGTTCTGGCCTCTGACAAGGGGATATTGGGAATAAGATATGGGGAACCTTCCCCTTCTGGGGAATGCTGGTTCCAATCTGACCCTTGGCCAGGGGCAGGAATGGGAGGAGGTCTGGGAGTGGCATACAGGATCTTTCCCCTCTAGACCCCTGAATCTGTTACATTGTATTTAATGAGCTGGTGGGTTCTCAGCCCAGTGTGTAGGACAAATGTGTCCACCTCCCAAAATTCACCACAGTTGGTACCAACTGACCCCCTTGCTCACAAACCTCAGACAGGAGGCTGGGGGCTGACCAGGCCACAGAGACTAAGCCCAGCTCTAGGGCTTACAGAGAGGCCTTCCAACTACTCCTTTTCCTGGCCACCAGAATCAGTAGGGCTGGGTAAGGAAACTTCTGTGGTTTTAATGGCCTGGACAGCACCTGACAGCAGCCCTGCTGAGGCTGTCAGAGCAGCTGTGCTCATTTGGTGGTGTTAATAGACACGTGATGGGCTCTGGAGGAAGGAGAGTCCACCAGGCCTGCTGAGATGCTACAGGTGTTGCTATTAATACAACTCCTCAGAGATTAATGAATTGTCTTGAAGCAAATGTTTAGGGCCTGAGATTTGAAATCTCTGCTAGGAAATGGAGGGAGGTTAAGCTTCAGATAGGATGCCTGGATTCTATTTCCAGCTGTGGGAGGAGAGTGGGGTCATCTGGGTTAGGAGCTGGGGTGGGGCAGGGCTGGGAACCAGAACTTCTGGGTTCTATTTCTGGCTCTGGGAGTGGGGTGGGGAAAGAAGAGAGTCAAGACTCCTGGTTTCTATCTGCAGCTTGGGAAGGGAAGTTTTTTGGGTTAGATCAGGAGAGTTGGGAGCCAGGACTCCTGGGACCTACTCTTGGTTCTGGGAGGAAAGTGGGGTCTAGTGATGAGAGAAGGGCAGAGGGGTAACCTGGTTGTCAGGACCCCTGAGTTACATTCCCAACTCGGTGGGAAGAGTCTAGAGGTGTTTGCATTTCCACCTTGCTGAGCTAGTCTTACACGGTGGGAAAGGTGTGCAGTTACAGCATGAGGCTGATTGTTGTGCAGACCCTGTGCAGAGCCTTTTCATGGTGCTTCCCTTGCTGCAGAGAGAAGGAGAATGAGCTCAGAGTGCCTCAGAGCCTGACTTTGGGAGCAGGGACTGGATCATGGAAGGACATTATTTCCTCTGGTGAACAGGCTCTGAGCCCTGCTCGGTCCTGAGATCCCTGAGGGAGGGTCCAGTGAGCAAAGCTTTGTGACAGGATGAGCAGGAACTGGAGTGATTCACCCTTCCCAGGCTGGGGGTCCTGAGCCATTTTGCTGTGTGCAACATGTAGGTTTAGGGTGGGAGAGGTGGGGATTCTAGGGCAGGGAACAAAGCGTTAACACCCCCCCCCCCAATTGGGAGCAAGTTTAATCCTTGAGCAGCTGTGGGGGTGCTCTTGAGCTGTAAGGGGTGATGCTTTGGGTGCTGAAGAGTAAGGTGCCATGCAGGGGTTTGGGGAAAGCCACATGACATACAGAAGTGGGTTCAGGTTCTGGGGTATAGAGCCTTTGCTGTGTTATGGGGTATGGGGGCCCCTGATCCAGGGGGGCACTGGCTGGCTCAGAGGGGTGGGGAATAGGATACAGGGCCTTTCCCCTCCAAGGGGTCCTGGCTCTGATCCAGTCTGAGGGCAGGGGGACTGGCTGGCTGGCTGAGGGGAGTGAGAAATGGGGGTGGATCCACAAGCATCTGGAGAACCATTAACAGGCCCTACTGTCCTCTGGGGTCCTATGTCTTGGGGAGAACCAACAGCTGCAGGTAGTCCCTTTACTCAACACTGTCCCCACATTTTCCGCAGGCTGGGTTTGTCCTGGAAGTTATCTCACTGCTGAGGGTGACCTGGGATGCAAGGGAGAGGGGTCTGCAACATTGCAGATTCTACCCTACTAATTTCAATGAATGTTTGCAATGTCTTTGAAACACATTCAGATTTTAATAATGCACAGTGGACCCACTTTAACCACGCTTCCAAACTTGCTTGCCAAGTTACGCAGTCTCAGTTTGGCAAGTACAGACTTTCTAATCATGCCCACTGGGAGCTTATTAACATGGTCAGAAGCTAATACCGTTTTTGGAGAGATGGGTCAATTACATTAAACTGATCACCTCAGGTCCTGAGATGGAGGTACCTGGAGATGTAACTTCCCTGGATTTTGCATTTTTGTTTTGTGGCCAGAGCCAGGGTGATTATTTTGAACCAGCGTGCATAATCACCAAAGTGCATTGCCTTGTTCCTTATAGGGGAATTAAACAAATTACCAGCAGAGAATTCCCTAAGAGGGAATATACAGAGACGGAAACTAATTATTTGATTTGTAACTGCAAAACTGCACAGAAGATACATCTGAAATTCAAAATTGTTGTTCCAGTGACTATATTAGTATCAGTCAAATATTACTATTAATTCTACTAATGTCAGACCTACATATCCACCTCTCTCTCTATAGCCTACATACCCTCTGCCCAGACCTTGTAGATTAGGATGGACACATCTTGACTGGATGCACCTTAATACTATGGGAAAACAGTGAAAGAATGTGGACAGAATAAGCATGTTTTAAACTGAAACTGCTATCACAGCCACTGGTTACAAAACAGGCCCTCCCGTAGGATAGAATAATTCCCTTCGCTGCAGGAATGATTGGAATACTCTGACTTGTGGCATGCAGGACAAGAGACTATCTGATAATCATGACCTTTTCTGGCCTTAAAACTATGGACCCATATACCGACTTAATTTCCTGTTTAAAAATAAAGCAAAGAGAAACCTCTGTGTTTGGAACTATTTCGGTGAATTCAGAGCGGAATAAAAAAAAATTAAAACCAGTTGCTAAAGACAGAAAAGAACATTTTGAAAATCCACCCACTCCCCAAATAGACAGCACATTTCATTTCTGATCTGTAGCAACCCTCCTGGCATTTCTATTTCTATTCCTGGATCCCCTGGCTTTCCAGTCCTGTCCAGCTCATCTTTAATCTGCGAGAGTCCCACACATGCCCCCAGCTCTGCATCAAATCCTAATTTGCATCACCTTGGTTTCCATTACACTAAATATGTAGGATATGTGCGCGCGCACACACAAAATCTCCACCAACACACTTTAGTGGAGAGGGTAGACAGCCTAGCATTTGGGGTGCCTGTGGCAGAGCAGGGAGGTGTGCTGTAGTGGGGGCAAAGACAAAATTGGAGGCTGGAGACTGGGTAGAGCAACATTTAGGGCGCTAGCCTGTTAGATGAGGTGGGTTCATGCCCCTGCCCCCTGTCATACCCTTTGAGTGTCAAACATATTGTAGATTATGTCTACACTACCCGCTGCATCAGCAGGTAGTGCTCGATCGATCAGGAGTCAATTTATCATGTCTAGTCTAGATGCAATAAATCAATCCCCAGCCACTCTCCCATTGACTCCAGAACTCCAGCGCCGCGAGAGGCACAAGTGGAGTTGCTGGGGGAGTGGCGGCAGTCGACTCTGTGCCGTGAAGTTGCCGAGGTAAGTCGACCTAAGGTTCATCGACATATTCCCGTAGCTGAAATTGCGTATCTTAGGTCGATTCCCCGCCCCCCACCATTGTAGACCAGGACTAAGAAGTTGTTGACTGATATGTGCAGGCAGCAGCAGAGAGCGCCGGAGAGCTACCTCCGCCTGCAGCACCAACTACAGATTGCAAGGTGCTGCGACACGGTGATAATAGGAGCCACATGAGGAACTTACAGATAGCTAGACCTGACCCATAACAACCCCGCTAATTCTTTGCCTGGATCCCCTGGAATTACAGTCACAGCCTGTCCACACAGCTCTTCTGATGTCCCTCAGTCCTGTTGTGCTACAACCCTCTGCCCCAATGTTTCACTCTTTGCCCCCCACCCCACACAGCTCTTCTAAAGTCTTTTGCATAAAGTATTCCATGCATAAGCACACTGAATTCCTTTCCACTGATAAAGCCTGAAGTGCAATATAATGGAACAACATGGGCAGAATTGCTTATGCACTGGGAGCTTTGTGTACTGAAGGGGGCCCGTTTTTTCTTGCAATCTCCATCCGAAAGGAAGTCCAAGGTCCCCAGGCCATTTCCTTCCCAGAGGCACCTTAGTCTGCACAATGGTTCCAAGCTCACTGTGGACCAATACAGAATGAGGAAGCACTGCCGTGGACTGGGTGTATTGAGGTTCTCTGCTGCCATACTGTCCTTGTGCATCTAGAGGCATCACACAGATTGCACTAGCTATGAGGGAATGTGGAGCAGAGAATGTCCAGGAACAGGAGTGGGAGCGCGTGTAATGGCATTGGGCCCTAGAGATAGTGTAATGAACCTGCTGGCTCATGGTCAGGCCCCACCATCCACCCCACTCCAGAATTAGCTGGAGGAAAAGAATTGGGCCACAGCTCATTCTGGGAGGGGATCTGGTTCGTGTATGACCACCAGAGAACGCGGTCTCTACCCACGTTCCGCATTGTGACAGTAGAGGGGTCCGTGTGAACAGGCAAGGCAGTGACACCCATAGGGCAGAAGAGGATCAGGGTCAGCCAACAAGCTGCTGAGAGTGGGCAGTGGCCGGCCAGAGGTAGCAGTCTGGGAGCTGGCTGTGGAAGAGGAAGAGCAGTCTGGCTGAGAGCAGGGCCAGAGGCTGGGGATGAGAAGCTGTAAGCTGAGCTTTAAAGCATCTGAGGCTCTCAGAAGGAAAAATGTTTAATGGGGACCCATCAAGGGACAGAGAACCCACCAAAGTCCTAGGGCTTGGAAGGCCC
This sequence comes from Chelonoidis abingdonii, assembly GCF_003597395.2. NCBI lineage: Eukaryota > Metazoa > Chordata > Testudines > Testudinidae > Chelonoidis > Chelonoidis abingdonii. The sequence continues at coordinate 30,291,335 of NC_133772.1, read as the reverse complement.
ACCGTGCTGATCTCTGTGTTCATGGTACACAGAGCTCACTACAAGGGACTGGTAAACTCACAGCAACACCCTCCACTGGGCACAGTAGATTCGATAGATGCAAAGGAAGAGCTGGATTATTCCTTGCATCGGGCGGGCCCCGATTGTGCCTGTTCAGCACAGCCAGCCTAGATCCTTACAGGTATTTAGGTGCCTAATTCACATTGAAATCAATGGGGCCTGGATATGACATCAATAGACCTATTAACATCAGTGGGACTTACAGCAGGCCCATAGGGAACAGCACCTCCTTCAGTCCAGGTCCAGTCATCTCTGCTGCCTTCTAAGAGGGAGGGGGAACATGACCCTATCTCCCCCCTGCTTCCTCCCCGTCCCCCCTCGGGGGATTAGCAGGAAGCGATGCTTGGACTCAGAAAGTGAAGAGAATGTAGTTGTGCCAGCTTTCTGTGCAGGGGCTCTATCGTGAAAACTTTCCTTGCACTGTCTCCTTAACCCTGCACATTCAAGCAAGGACAATGTGACCGTTTGCAGGCAACTGCTCCCCTAGAAACTTAGCTGTGAATAAATCCCCAGGCGTAGAAAACATGCCCTGCATCAAAACTATCTGTCATAATTGCTTATAGGACCCAAGACCCCATGGACTTTGCAGGCAATGGATTCCCCAATATGCCTCCCTTGCAAAACTTCTCCAGGAACTTACTCGACTCTGTGCCTAACCCCATGCCATGGCCCCCTGAGGCTGACTCTGCCTTTGTTTCCCTCAAACAAGGTTTGGCTTCTGCCCCCGCTTTAGGGCTGCCTGACTATTCTAAGCCTTTTACCCTTTTCTGCCATGAACAATCTGGATGCGCACTTGGAGTTCTCACTCAGGTGCACGGAGGCAAGAACCGCTCAGTGGCTTATTTCTCTGCCACTTTGGACCCTGTGGCCCAAGGCATACCCCCTGCCTGTGTGCTGTGGCTGCCGCAGCACGCCTAGTCGAAATGTCTGAATCCCTTGTCCTTCGCTCTCCCCTTACTCTCATGGTCTCTCACTCTGTGGAAACTCTGCTGTTACAATGTAATACAAGCCACCTCTCCTCCACTCGCCTTACCAGGTATGAACTTCTACTGCTGTCGGCCTCATATATCACCATAAAGCATTGTTCTCAGTTAAATCCTGCCACTCTCCTTCTCTTGTCTAATGACGGTGATCCCCACGACTGCCTTGCAACTGTGTCTGCTGTCACCATCCCCCGCTCTGACCTTTCTGAAGTCCCTCTCCCTAACTCTGACCTTGTTTTTTTTACTGATGGTTCCTGTTTTCGAGACAACCGAGGTTGTCTCCTTGCAGGATATGCTGTAGTGTCACTCTCTGAAACCCTACAAGCTGCGCCTTTACCTTCTGTAATCTCAGCGCAAGTTGCCAACTTAGTTACCCTCACCCGTGCCTGCTTTTTGGCGGAGGGACGCTCTGTCACCATTTACACTGACTCCTGCTATGCTTTTGGGGTTGTACATGGCTTTAGCACCCTATGGCAAGCTCGAGGTTTCCTTACCTCCGCCGGTACACCTATTAAAAATGGCTCCTACATCGCTGCTCTCCTGTATGCAGTTTTACTTCCCTCTGCCCTAGCTATTGTTAAGTGCCCTGGCTACTTGACGGCAGATACTGATGTTGCTAAGGGTAACGCATTTGCTGATGCCTCTGCTAAACATGCTGCTGCCATAGAACCTTCCCCAGATGCATTTCTAGGTTCCCTTTCTGTTTCTCACTGACCTCACCCTGCTCCAGGACTCTGCCCCAGAAGCCAAGAGACTCCTGGGTTGCCCAGAGTTGCTCTCTACATCCTGATTCCCTTTGGCGCTCCGCCTACTGGTGTCTTTGGTCCCCCTTTTCACTCTATCCATTTCACTGGCCCCCTGCTATACTGTGTTCTTCGCATGTAGAAAGGAGGGAATGGTCTCTGCTATAAAACTAGGGTGGGATGGGGCCCCATTTCAGCTCTTTTGCAATGCCTTTCACTGTGTCCGACCTGTACCAGCTTGCCAAAGCCACAATATTGGTAAACCCTGTAAAAAAGTGGCTCAGGATTCGGGGCCTGCCCAAGCACCGTTCTTTGAATTGGCAACTTTGATTTTGTACAAATGCCTAAGTGTTCAACGATATGAATTTATCTGGTTATGGATATATTTTAATTCTGATTGAATTGCTTCTTTAAGCCTTCCCTGTCACAAGACTGATTATTAGCTGTCTGTTGCCAAATGTTTGTTATCATATTTATGCCTGCCAAGGAATTCCTGCACTCTGTCCAGTGACCAGGGTACACATTTTACTGGACAAATTGTTCAACCCTGGATCGTATATTAACATATCACCACTGCTGCGCACTGTCCCTACCACCCACAAAGTGCAAGGTGCTGTGGAAAGGCAAATGGTGTACTTAAGAATAAGCTTGCTAAGATTTGTGATTCCACAGAGTTAAAAAAAAAAAAAAAAATGCTGGCCAGCAGCCTTCGTTCTGGTCCTTATGGCAATGCAATCCTACTCCATCCAAAGGCATAAATTGAGTCCTTTTGAAAAATTGTTTATGGGGACACCCTGTGCGAGCTGTGGCTTGCAATACTCCCAGTCCTAGACTTGAAACTTAACTTACAGTACACTCCTTCAATATTGCACCCGGGACTAAATGTAAGCAGTAAGTCACTTCCATTCACAGGCTTCAAGCCGCTTGGCCGACGGAACCACACCTCCGAAGTTGGCCTCACAATCTCTAGCCAAGTGACTGGGTCTACGTAGAACCGCCACATCCCACTCAAAAAACACGCCTTAGAACCCCAAATGAAAGGGTCCTCGTCAGGTACTTCTTACTAGACCCAGACGACTGTTAACTACCTGGCATCGCAGCGTGGATACATGCTTCGCAGTGTAAGAAGACACTCTCCCCGGTGAACCAATCATCACCTCAGAACCGCGAGCAGAGTTAGCATTTTGACACCATAAGAAGATGTAGAGGACAGCCTGCAATCACTTACAATCTACGCTCTTGTAAGGGTTGGTTGCCAGAAGCGGACGACAACCTAAAGCAAGGCCCACCAAAAGAAGCAGTAGCGAGCCTAGCGCCTGCTGCCTGGTGGACATAAAACTGCGACTGCGGTTCCCTCAGTTGAGGTTGTCAGAACCGGAAGGGCCTTGCCTCCAACATGCACCTGTGGTGGCACCTCTTCCTCAGCTGCTGGTGTCTTAAGGTCTGGGGAGCCCACAATGACAATTCTTTTATCCAGCAGCAAGTGTGGGTAGCTCAGACCCATAATACTTCTAATTGCTGGATCTGCAGCCACATCCCAGCCCACTCTCAAGCTGGTGTTCCTGTCCTGACTATGCCACTCAATTCTCCAGACCTCACTGGAGGACCTTGTCCATTTAACAAAACATGGATCGGCAATGACACTTGGGAAGCAGTGGGAATAAATGTATCTAAATGGACAAGTGTGATGGAGGGAAAAGGTCATTGGTGTTGGGTGTGTAATGGGACAGGGCTAGATCTGGGAAAAAGCTGTTGCCTTCGGAATATTGTGGCCAATAGTGTATGGGATTATTCGAACAAAACTAAAGAGTGGCAGGCCGGGTATGGGGATATGAATTTTTTTTCGACCTGGGATCAAACAGAAAAATCTATCTCATGCTCCCCCTACTGTAATCTTAATAAAAATAATACAATCTTTTAATGCCATACAAACAACACCACTCCTCATAAGGAGAATTACCCTGTTCCCTTTGGAGGATATTACTCCTCCTTTGCAGACACCTATGTAACAAATGGGTGCAATTGACCCTTCCCGGCCTTAATAGGCCATCATTGGGTTTGTGGAACCAAAGCTTATACTGCATTACCAGTTAACTGGTCAGGTAACTGTTATCCCGCCTGACTCTTCCCACAATTCTGAGTGCTAGGGTCCTTCCCACGAGAACGCCTCCGTAATTTCAAGCAAAAAAGAAGAGACTTATGGTATATAAATAACATAAGCCCCTTAACCTGGGAAGAGACCATTGGCGGTTCCCTTATCCCACTTGGGAGAGTAATACACCATGCAAAAAGGCTCCTGAGCTTACAAGCAGTAGTTGAAATAATGGCAAATGAAACCAGGGAGAGAGTTTAAAAACCCTGGCCAAAGAGACAGGGGTGATCCGACAGATGGCCCTCCAAAACCGTCAGACATTGGACATAGTGCTGGTGGCCAAAGGTGGGACCTGTGCTCTCATTGGAAAATAATGTTGTGTGTTTATACCTTACAATACCAATGAGGTAATAGATCGAGCTAGCCACTTAGAACAAATCGCATATCTTCCCCATGAAGAGCTGAGTTCTTGATGAAAGTGGCTAAGTAACCTGTTCAATTTCTCTGGCAAAGGAAACTGGTTGTTTCAGGGAGCCCTGACTCTCCTGTTTGGAATCCTAGTGATTTTTGTATGTTTTCAGTTAATCTCCTGTTGATCCAGAATTGTGTAAAATATGCTACCCAGGTGACTGCCCCAAAACAGAGTGCTGATATGATGATTTTGAATATCGCTGATGAACAAAGAGATAAAAAACGGTTAATATGTGGAACCCAGTAAAATGTTGGTCATGGCGAAGTGTGACCAAAAGGAGGGATTGTGAAAGTAGAATGAATTATATTGTAACAATAGAAAGGATTAAAGAAATGCTGTCTGTACCTTTAAGCAAAATTTCTGGAATGCTGCAATCCATGTGTCAGGAATGCAGACATTAATGTAGAACAATTGCTCCATTTAAGGGCAATTGGTGAAGTATTAGCTTTAGATCGATAAGAGTTAGTAAGGAACTAGGATATGCATGGTGTGCCCCAGGTGAATTTTACTGTTTTGCTCTCTTTGTCCCTTTTGTTTAATTCCTGCTCTTTCATCTGTATAAATAAGACTGTTTTGGTCTTGCATGGCCGCTCACATTATCTGGGTGTTATTAGCAGAGCGCTGTGCTAATAAAATAGAGTGGTCTAACAAACTGTGAGTCCTGATTCTAACTTTGACACTTACTTATGCACACTTTTTATTTTATTTTATCTATTCTATCTATCTACTATGACTACTACTAGTAGTAGGCTGTACTTGCTCTTCTTAAACTTTAAGTTTCAAGGGAACTAAGCTAAGCTTGGTTTCCCTAAGCTTTTATTCTTAGTTTTGTTTATTAGGTTTTGATTTTAAGTTTAAGTAAGTCAAGTAAACTCTAAGTTATCTCTTAGCATTAGTTTCTTTTAAGCACTGCATCTCTCACTCAAGAATTGAGAAACCTGAACTGCCAGGCTGGTCCTGTGTCTCTTACCCTCAGGTTATCAAGGAAGGGTGTGAGTATGTTAACCAAAGCTTTGTTCCATATAATACAAACATTAACATATTTTTCTTTTGAATAACAGTAATTTAATTGTAACTTTTTATAACTCTGGGTATTTTACCATTTACTTACTATTATTGATTTTAATAAAAGGTCTTTAAGGCTATAACTGTCTGAGGGTGAACTTCCTATCATACCCCGAAAGGTCCTTTGTAAATTCTGTGGAGCCTGATTTGGGACAAGATCATTTATCTTCTGACCAAAAAGATTGATGACCCTAAAACCCATACTATTACTATTAATAATTTATTATTATTATTAATGAAATTAAATTAAAATTGACAAATTAAATTAATATTGTGAGTTTACACCCTAAATCAGGCTACAGTCTGCAACTTGTGCAGCTCTAGCTTCTTCTGATCTTCACTCTTACTTAATTTGCTTATTTTTCTGTCACTATGTCCCTTACCCAAAATAAGCAATCAGAAAATAACAAACGTAATCACTTTGTCTGTTCTCCAGCCACCACACCCAAAACTCACTTAAAATCACTACCAGTGTCTCAAAGCAATCAGCTATGTACAGATCCTGCTGACTACGCCACTGTGATGGGTTGGGTCACAGAAACCCCCTTGGGACTGCCACCGGATGTCCTGAGACTACCTCTGAACCTGTTTCCTCTGCCGGCTTGAGACTTCAGTATTTTGCCTTGTTTGAGCCAGACACGTTTGCCTGCTGCAAACACAGATCCAAGTCTGAACCACGTCCCGCAGAAGCTGCAGGCTTCACTGAAAACAGCTCAAGAAGTACTCCTGTCTCCAGCACTCAGATACCCAGCTCCCAATGGGGTCCAGCCCCCAAATAAATCCATTTTACCCTGTATAAGCTTTATACAGGGTAAACTCATAAATTGTTTCCCCTCTATAACACTGAGAGGGAGATATGCACAGCCATATGCCCCCCACCAGCTATTAATACATACACTGGGTTAATTTACATGTAAAAACGGGATTAATTAAATAAAAAAGTCAGATTAAAGTGGTTCCAAGTAATAACAGCCAGAACAAAGTAAATTACCAAACAGAATAAAATAGAACATGTAAGTCTAAGCCTAATACAGTAAAAACTAAATGCAGGTAAATCTCACCCTCAGAGATGTTCCAATAAGCAAAGGAAGGACATAGGATACCATGGTGATTGGCATGCTATTAATAGCTAGATAATCTGGAGTACTCTTACATGTTTTATAGGTTTTTCATTCCACTTCTTGGTCCCAGGACAATGAGGTGATTCTGAAACCAGGAATGACTCAGAAGATAACAGCTACAGCTGCAAACAATTAGTACATTTCACCTGTTTCTAACTTTCTGTCCCTTTGAATCTAAATGTCTTGCTAAGGCTGGTTGAATGTTTTTCTTCAGAAGTTTTTTTAATGGGAAATTGGATTTTCAATCAACTATTTTTTTCCATAAAATTATTTTTCCCCTGCAAATTATCAGCTTTCCATCAAAAAAACCAAACTCCCCTTCTCCCTAAACCATGGCTGTGGGACTCTGGTGAAGTTCCAGGGCAGTTCAGCAAGAGGAGAGCCATCATGCATCATGGGGGATGTAGTCCAGCCTGAGAGCCTGGCCCATGGAAGAGATTGGTGGTGTGTGGGATCTGAGGCACCCCCCATGGTATTTCCGAGTCGATATGTTAAGTTCTTAGAAAAAGAATTCGGTCTCCACAACAAAAAAACCCAAAACCCTTTGTGGATCCGTTCTACCCAACTTGCAGTGAAAACAGTAGGATGAAATCTATCCCTAACATCATACTCTGTAACTCTGGTAGAAATTGCATCACTTCAGAACACAGTAAGGAAGAGTAGGTCAAATTAATCCCCAGGGCACCAATTACACTGAGGGTTGCTTTGGCTCACTGAATGCCTTAATTAGGTGTTATGGCTCTCTAATCTCAGGTATTCCCAGTTGCTTCAGGAATCATGTGCCACAGATCACATCTCTCAGTATAAAACTTCCCAAATGCTCCAAACTTGCAGTTTCTGTCGCAGGAGAAACGCCACCACATCTCTCTCTCTCTCTCTTTGCAGCAGGTATGTGCTATTGTCCTGAATTACAGTCACACCAACATGTGGACACCATGGGAATCAGCAAGTGTTGAATTTAAGACCTCCAGCACTTAAAGCCTCAGCCCCAACTCCTACCCTTAGCTAAAGGAGCAACCTTCTTGGGTGGAAAAAATAGGCAATAATATAGTCACTGAAGCCAGTGCTTTTCATTGTGTCTCTGGGTTTTCATACAGGCTAAAGTAAATGCCAAAAAGATTAATTAGCACAGTAAGCAACTTTACCCTAAACCGACATGCCAAGCCACAGAGCTCACCTTGCCCAAAGAGGGTGGAAAGGTTGACACTCCATTACTCTCACCCTTTCTTTAGCTAAGGAATAATCTCTTCAAACTGATTGTCTCACAGCAGAGTCACAAGTCACTGTTCACTGTTCGGATTAGTGAACAGGAGCGTTTGTGTGTGGGGAATGATTAACCTGCATGTCATTGTATTTGCACAGTGTGTGCATCTTATTGAACACCTGGAATGACCAGCTGTGAACATCTGGCTGTGTGAACTAAGCCCTTCCCTGAATGGATACTGATATGCATTAAGAAATTGATCTCTGTTTATTTTCACTCACTTCATTGCAGAGAAGGGACAGGCTTTCCACACCATCCACCTGCGCACATCTCTGTAGCTGCCTGATCTGTGTTCAGAGGAGATGGAAGAGGGAAATCACTCGGAGGTTACTGAATTCATTCTCTCAGGACTGACAGATCGTCCGGAGCTGCAGGTTCCCCTCTTTGTGGTGTTCCTACTGATTTATGGTATCACCCTGGTGGGGAATGGGGGGATGATCTTGTTAATCGTGAGTGATCCATAGCTTCACACCCCCATGTACTTTTTCCTCAGTATTTTGTCTTTCTGTGACCTCTGCTTTTCCTCAATAGTTTCCCCTAAGCTGCTGCTGAATTTCTTAGCCGAGAGGAAAAGCATTTCTTACGCTACCTGTGCTGTGCAAATGTCTCTCTCTATCGCTTTTGCAGATGCTGAAAGCCTCTTGTTGGCCCTGATGGCGTATGACCGTTATGTGGCCATCTGTAACCCGCTACTCTATACGGTCACCATGTCCAGGCAGCTTTGTAAACAGCTGGTGGCTGGGGCATTAGCCGTGGGTATGGTGGATTCAGTGATATACACGAGTTTTATATTTCGTCTGTCATTCTGCAGCTCCAGCATCATCAGGCATTTCTTCTGTGACATCCCTGCACTATTGGTGCTCTCCTGCTCTGACACCCGCATCAATGAGATTGTGATGTTTGTTTTCACGTGCCTCTTTACAGTGGGCAGTTTTGTGACTGTCATCCTCTCCTATGTCTATATCATCTCCACCATCCTGCAGATCCGCTCCACTGAGGGCCAGTGCAAAGCCTTCTCCACCTGCTCTTTCCACTTGACTGCGGTGATTCTGTTTTATGGTACCCAATTCTTCATCTATTTACGTCCCACCTCCAGCTATTCCATGGACACAGACAAAGTGGCCTCAGTATTTTACAAGCTGGTGATCCCCATGTTGAACCCCCTCATCTACAGCCTGAGGAACACGGAGGTGAAGGACGCCCTGAGGAGAGCAATGAATAAACTCCAATTTTTGAATCCATTTAACTCAGTATTGGTTTAGTGATGGGGAGTGGAAACAGATGAATTCAATTCCCAGCCCAATGCAGTGTAATTTCACAGAGCCCTTTGGGGTATTGTTCATTACTGTATTGTTATTATTATTAATCTGTTTGTATCCCAACACGCCCTGCAGCCCCCACCTAAAATTAGGGCTTTATTAGGTGATTACCCCAGCAAAATTCCAGGAGGCACCTGTTTCACATGTGTGAATATAGGTAACGTGCTTCGAAAGCACAGACCTATTTGTATTGGGAAAGAAGAGGGGGGCGTCTAATCTAACTCCCTCTGCTTGGTAGTGGGTTTGGTTTTGTCATGAAGTTGCAAGTATGAAGTGTGTGATTTCAATGGCTGAACCAAAGGGCTTTTTGCACACCCTTCTGATCCTCTGCAGCCCTTTATGTCCCCTGCGGGGTTGTTGTAGAGATTGTCGCCTGGTTTGTATCCATGTGTGTGGAGGAGAAAGGTGATTTCCATCACAATGGCCTTTATTTTAAGCTAAGGGACCAACAAATAAGGTAAGAACAAGGGTAACATTTCCAAAAGAGAGCATGGTGTGTGTGCCTCCTCTGTGAGAATCTGCACTGAACTGACATATAAAACATATGGAAAGTTGAGTTTTCTTACCATATAATGAGCCAGAAAGAAAAAGTCTATCAGACACTAGATGTTTATACCACAGGACAGGTTACCAGGTTATGCTTACTTACGACTAAATCAAGAATTTTCTCTCCTCTTGTGGGTTCCAGGACAGCTGCACCAAGAGGCAGTCATTAACGTGTCAAGAAACTTTATCTCTGCATCTCATCCTGATGAGACATGTACCCAGGCCAATATGGGGATAATTGAAATCCCCTGTTATTATTGAGGGTTTTTTTATTATTTTATTATTTAATAGCTCTCTAATCTCCTGAGATTTCACAGTCATATCACCATTCTGCGGGAAAGTACTATGGAGTCAGAAGAATATTGTACAGCTCTGGTTACTTGAGTGAGATATGGATAGGCTGGCCAATAGCTATTTTGAGTTCATGGGGTTACAAAAAATTGAAAAACAAATTCGTTCAACCTGAACCAAATCTGAAAATTCCCTAAATGTTTGACAAATATAAAATTGACAAAATGTCCTGTAGATCGAAGGAAATATTTAGCATGACCAGAAATGGAACATTTCTTTCCTTCCTGGATACTTTTTGATGTAAAAGCAAAGACAATGTAGGGCACACTGACAAAATGGAAGGATGGAAGAGGCAGTAATGGTGCTGCTTCCCTTGGAGATTTTACTGAGTGATTAGATCACTCCGTGGGATGTGGGAGATCCAGGTCATTTCCCACTCTGTCTGATGGGGAGAAGTTATTGATAGTGGGTCTCTCACATTGCCAGACGGTACCCTGAGACTGGCTCTGTTTGTCCTGCATCTGTTCTAGGACTGGTCTACTCTACAGCTGTAAATTGATCTCAGTTATGCTACTTCAAGTTGACTAAGTCAGTCTGATTTACAGCGGTGCACACATGCTATGTCACGAAAGGTTACTAACTGAAGGAGTGTATATCACATCATCGATTGCGTTAGTGTAGCCAGCCGCAGAAATCCATGATGGAACATAGTGTCTGAGGGAGCTGAGTACAGACTTCAACAGGTGTGAACGCTCCCATCGATTTAGCATGTCTTCTCCAGACAAGTTCAATCAAACCTTTCATCTATCGCAGTAACCTGATTTAGTCATTAGCGTAGATATGGCTCAGTCTCCCTGTTGAAGTGTTGCATTGGATAAAACAGAAGAATACAGGGCCAGAAGAGAGAATGACTCTATAGACAAGTAGTTTGGGGCACCAACATGCTCAACTTCATGTCTCTGTTCCAGTGTTATTAATTAGTCATCTACCATAGGACAACTGGAAAGGAGAGATTGAGAGCAACCCAGACTGGAATAGCACATCACTCAGTGGCTGGTGCTTCTGTAAATACAGCGAAACCCAAGTGCACATCTTTGCCCAGCACTGGGCAGAAGGGGAATGGAACGTGGAAAATCTCACCCCTCCATCGGCTGCCTAAATCTAACTCCCACACAAACTTGTTTTGGGACAAGGCTCTAGGAGACTTTGTAACACATTGTGAATAGTTCAGGTCAACCCCAATGCATTGTTTTTACGTAAATTATTACTCCAAAAATTTACCCATTCTAGATACTTTTGTGTCCCAATCCTGGGAAATTACTTAAAAATTTTAGGAGAGCTGACAAACATATGAAGTGGAATAGTCACTTCTGTTTCTATCATATTCAAAAGACCTCACAGGAGAGACAGTGATCCAAACACGCTGATTCTCTGCCCCTGTGTTCTATTTCCACAAGAAAAGACACAGCAACAACATATGCATGTGCTGTGCACACCTGTTGTCTGGGAGCAAAGATGCTCAGGGATCAAGTCTCAAAGTCATGCCAGACGCAGCTCCAGAGGTACTGAGGGAAACATTGGGTGGTGGAGCAAACAGGGAAAGATTCAACTCTGACTTTACGCTTCTGATTTTATGGTTCTGAGCAGTACTGCTTCCGTCTTCAACTCATTGTAAGTGAAGGGAGAAAAAAAAAAGGTACCACAAGTCATGGGCAAACAAGTCAGTTTCATAACACTTCAGCCTTAATTGAATGACAGTGAGCTGTTCATGAGGAGGAAGGAAGGAATTATCCTGAGAGGAGAAATTTCAACTTTTCTGAATAATTTACCTATCAAAAGAAGGAAAGAGCTTTACCAAGGGAGAGAGAAGATGATTGGAAAGGAGGAGAAATAGCTTAACAGGAAAGGGAAAACTCCTCATCGATTCAGGGAATGTCTATTCCAGGGTCGGCAACCTTTCAGAAGTGGTGTGCCAAACTTCATTTATTCACTCAGTTTAAGATTTCGCATGTCAGTAATACATTTTAACTTTTTAGAAGATCTCTTTCTATAGTATCTATATATACAACTAAACTATTGTATGTAAAGTAAATAGGTTTTTAAAATTGTTTAAGAAATTTCATTAAATTAAATTAAAATGTAGAGCCCCCCAGACCAGTGGCCAGGACCCGGGCCATGTGAGTGTCACTGAAAATCAGCTCGCATGCCGCCTTTGGCACATTGCTATAGGTTGCCTACCCCTGGTCTATACTAAAGCCATACATTGACTCAGCTATGGTGTGTAGCAGTGCTCGTAGTATAGATGCTTTCCACATTGATGGAAGGGTTTTTCCTTCGATGCAGTAAATCCATGTCTCCAGGAGGTGGTAGCATAGGTGTGAAAATTCCCTCGCCCCTGTATGACGGAGAGCTGTTGATCTATTTTTTAAGATAAACCAGGCCTCAGAGAAGCTGCCGATGGAAAAGACCAGTTGGGAAATCTAGTCCATGTCCCTGCCAGGGCAGCAGAATCCCTTCGGTCCTTCTTTTTGTTCAGGCAAGTTGGAAATATTCCAGTTGTCCGCTTCCAGTAAGATTATTCTGCATTATTCTGCATTCTGACCGAGCTCAGTGTCAGGTGCTGTGGTGTGTATAGTGGGAACTGTGTGGCGTGGTGTGGGTGTGTGGTGTGTGGTGTGTGTGTGTGTGTTTGGTGTGCAGTGGGCACTGTCTGTGTGTGTGCGCATTTAGTGTGCATTGGGCACTCTGTGTGTGCATGTGGTGGGGGGTACAGTGGAGCTGAATATTAAGTGTAGGCAGGTTTGTGTCCCTTGCCCCGCCCAGTGCTCAGGTTGGCATCCCCCCTCCTCCCAGTGCAGGGAGGGTTCCTTGTCAGATCATAGATTCAGAGGACTGGAAGGGGCCTCAGGAGGTCATCTATTCCAGTCCCCTGCACTAACAGCACAACTGAGTATTATCTAAACCATCCCGGAGAGATGTTTGTCTAACCTGCTCTTAAAAATCTCCAGTAGTGGAGATTCCACAGCCTCCCTGGGCAAGTTATTCCAGTACTTCACCACCCTCATTGCTGAGATGTTTTTCCTAATTCAACCTAAACTGCCCTTGCTGCAATTGAAGTCCATCGGTCCTTGTCCTAGCCTCCCCCCCCCCACCCCCACATTGTTTAGCAGTTTTATTCCTAAACTCTGTGTGATGGGTTGGGTCACAAAAACCCCTTTGGAACTGGCACCTGATGTGCTGAGATGTGAAGCTGAAAGTCTCATCCTCTAGGTGAATGTCCCTAGCCACCAGTTTATAAAATCATTCTCACTTTCTGGACCTGTGAGACTTCCTCAGGTTTGTCCACTGATCTCAGTTAGGCCCTGCAGACCTTGTTGGAATACAAACAAATTAATAATAACAACAATATAATAATGAAAAATACTCATAAGAATGAGAACATAAGAATGGCTGTACTGGGTCAGACCAAAGGTCCATCTAGCCCAGTATCGTGTCTACTGACAGTGGCCAATGCCAGGTGCCCTGGAGTGAGTGAACCTAACAGGTAATGATCAGGTGATCTTTCTCCTGCCATCCATCTCCACCCTCTGACAAACAGGACTAAGGACACCATTCCTTACCCATCCTGGCTAATAGCCATTAATGGAATTAATCTTCATGAATTTATCCAGTTCTCCATGTTATAGTCCTAGCCTTCACAACCTCTTCAGGCAAGGAGTTCCACAGGTTGACTCTGCGCTATGTGAAGAAAAACTTCCTTTTATTTGTTTTAAAGGTGCTGCCCATTAATTTCATTTGGTGGCTCCTAGTTTTTATATTATGGGAACAAGTAAATAACTTTTCCTTATTCACTTTTCTCCAAACCGCTTATAATTTATATATACCTCTATCACATCCCTCCTTAGTCTCCTCTTCCAGCTGAAAAGTCCTAGCCTCTTTAATCTCTTCTCATATGGGACCCTTCCAAACCCCTAATATGAACTTTTTTCTAATGCCAGTACATCCCTTTGGTGTCACTAGAGGAGGTTTTTGAACTAATTGCACATTTAACAAGGCACCGGGACCAAATGTCCTTCACCCAGTTGAGGAGACCACATCTGTACACAGTATTCAGACGTGGGCTCATGGTTTATATAAGGCAGAATATTCTCTGGCTTCGTCTCTATCCTTTTTTAATGATTCCTAACATCCTGTTTGCTTTTTGACTGCCAGCTGCCACTGCATGAAGTCTTCAGAGAACCTGTATTCCATGATGACTCCAGATCTTTCTTCCTGATTAGTTGGAGCTAAATTACGACCCCATCATATTGTGCATATTGATGTATAGTTGGGTTATTTTTCAGTGTAATTCCTTTACCTTATCACATTAAATTTCATTTGCCATTATTGGTTGCCCAATCAGCTTAGTCCTGCACAGATCTTTTTGAAGTTCTTCACATTCTGCTTATGGTCTTAAACTATCTTCGAACACTTTAGTATCATCTGCAAACTTTGCCACCTCACTGTTACCCCTTCTCAGATCATTAATGAGTAAGTTGAATAGGATTAGTCCTAGGACTGACTAGATTTTTTTCTCTCCTTTTCCATCAGTCTTCTCCCTCCTTGTAAAGCTCTTTCCTTCTTTTGATAGGTAAATATGTTCAGAAATTTTTACTCTCAGCATAATTTCTTCCTTCCTTTCCCATGAATGTCATTTCAATTAAAGGCTGAAGTGCTCTGAAACTGATTTGTTTGCTCATGTCTCGGTGGTGCCTCTTTGTTTTTCCTCCCTTCACTTACACTGAGTTGAGAAGGAGGGAAGCAGTACCTGCTCAGAACCCTAAAATCAGACTTAGAGTCGAATCCTTCCCTTTTTGCTAACTACACCAAAGTTACCCTTAATACCTCTGGAGCTGCTTCCTTGGGTGTTTCCTCATAAACAGAAACTGCCATTTTGGAGCATTCGGGAAGTTTTATACTGAGATGCGTGATCTGTGGGACATGATTTTTGAAGCAACTGGGAATACCTGAGCCCAGAGCACCATGACATCTATTTAATGCGTTCAGTGAGCCAAAGCCATCCTTGGTGTAATCCATGCCCTGGGGATTAATGTGGCCCATTCTTTCCTAACCCTAATCCTAACCCTAAACCTGGATCAAACAATTCATATTGATAGGGAATTGAAAACTAAATATATCATCATAATTATTCATAGTTACTAGAGAAGTGACTCATGAATTAATTCACCCTTTGAACTCGATTCTTCTGTCCTTGTTATCTTGTTATAGAATGAACACTTATGTTAGCTTTTCTGATTGTGCCTAATAATACTTTTGTGTTGCAAGTAAATCTACAAATAACTATATGTTTAATATATTGGTTTAATTTCTCAAATAAATATACAAAATTTAGAGGTCCTTTCCAATTGTTATGCATGTGGAGAATGAAAAAACTGACACCTACAAAATGTCTAAATAAATTCTTACAATTGTTGTGGCAACAAATTAATGTATTAATATTGGTATTTATTAGTATCTTACAGTTCTGTAATGTTAGATGGTTCTTCTCGGGAAAGGTTCTGGCTATTATTGTACATCAAAATATTTGTGTTAGAGAGTCTGATCTTAATCCCATTTAAGTCAGTAGCAAAGCTCCCATAGAATTTAAATGGGGGGGGATTGGGTGCCTGCCTTGGATGGTGCTAAACTTTTTGTAATGTCCTATTATCTGGTTTTTGTATGATTCTTATATAACGAAATATTTTTGTGGATGTTCCAGCCAGAATATAGGTAATGGCCCCTGCTATGAGTCATCGAAGCATGCAAGGGCATGGACCAGCTCATGTGACGCTGGACTCCATCTTGTTCCTGTACTTTTCCACTAACTGTGCTTGGGGCTTTGTTTGGAACAATGAAGTTCCCTCCACATGGCAGAAGCTATGAAAGGAGGAAGTGACATCATCACTTGGCTTCACTCCCCCCACCCCCAACTGGACACCTGAAAAGATGGCTAGAGGACAAAGACTTTGACTGGGGAAGTGGCCCCAGGTGGGAAAGAAGGAATTCCAGCCTGTGTGTGGAAGATTGGTGATGTATTCATCACGGTGAGACCCTGCTTGATTCAAACCGTCTAGGCTATAGAACTTAGATGTGATTTTTTCTTTATTTCTTAGGTAATCTGCTTTGATCAAACACTTATACTTATAATCAATTAAAATCTGTCTTTCTGTAGTTAATAAACCTGTTATTTGAAGGCGTCTATTTGAAGTGTAAAGGGAAATCTGCTAAGGAACTGGGTGGGGGGGGCATTGTCCTCTCCACATGAGGGATGGGGGATGGAGTAATAACTTACACTGGTAAGGCTTCTGACAAGGGCAGACAGTACAGTCTAGGCCCGAGCCTGGGAGCAGAGGGAGAACTGACTGTAGCCCATTGTTGTTATATCAGCTGGCAAAGCATTCATGTAACTCAGCTGGGTGTGTGTCCCTCCTTGTGAATGTTTGTGTCAGTGGCAAGACCTCTTGCATTGTCACAGTATGAAAGGGAGCTCAGGTTGGTAGGATAGAGAGCTCGCGTGCCCAGTTGCAGGTTGCACCCGGCAAACCTACTGAAGGTGCTGTGACTGGATAGGTCTCTCTGAGGGCCCAGTTTGGCTAGTGATGATGATGCATGAGGTGGACAATGCCCCATTTGACTCTCAGAGAGCAGGTGGAATTTGCAGAGAGAGAAAAAACTCCCTGGTTAGCAGTGAGATATGATCTGAGCATACTTGGTGCAGATATTAGTGAGAGACAATAAGCACTGAGAGCCATGATGCCATTTTTACCAAGTGACTTTTCAAAGAGCTCACTACCTGTTAAAGTGAACATGATGCAAGTGATAGGTGTCTGACTGACAGCAGGACCGGTGCTAGTGTTTTTAGCGCCCTAGGTGCATGGCCATTTTGCCGCCCCGCACGCTGGTCCACGGCTCCGGTGGAGCTGCCGCAGATGTGCCTGTGGGAGGTCCTCCAGAGCCGTGGGAGCAGCGGACCATCCGCGGGAATGCCTGCAGCAGCTCCACTGGGGCCGCGGGACCAGGGGACCCTCCACAGGCATGACTGAGGCAGTCCACCGGAGCTGTCTGCCGCCCCCCGCCGGCCAAAATGCCCCCCCCCTCCAATAATTCTGGTGCCCTAGGCAATTGCTTAGGCAGCCTAAATGGAAGCGCCGGCCCTGACTGACAGCTCTCTGAAGACTGCTCTCAGTCATCCACATCAGACACACTGTGGGCAGCTGCAATAAAGACTTACGTACAAGCCCGTTCCAACTAATGTTCCTCAGTGCTGACCTAGAAGCAACGTCTCCAGGGGCTGATAGTCTTCAGTCTCTGTGGCCTAGTCACTCTTTGCTTTCTCTGCTGAAGTTGCCAATGAGGTACCAATAAGCACAAAGTGCAATGGTGGAATTTGTGATGTGGGCAGAGCTGGTCAAACATTTTCCACCAAAATTATTCTTCATGAAATTGTAGGCTTTCAGCTAAATGGATATTTTTTTGTCATCCAAAATTTGAATTCCTGAGAGCCTAAATATTTTTTGATTTAATTTGAAAACTAAAATATTTCAATTCCGAAATACTGCCAAGGTGCCTTATGGAGCTGTAGCTCCAGTAACTCGTGCTCCAGTTCTCCTTGGTGAGCCCTGTTCCCCAGTCAGACTTCATCTCCCATGATGCACTGCGGCCATGTATCAGTAATGATACACCTCCTTCCGTCACCAAGAAGGGAGACCATAATGCATCATGGAACATGTAGGCCAACCAGGTAGTGCAGCCTGCAAAGAAATATGGGAGCAAGAGGCTCTTGAACTACAACTCTCATGAGGCACCTCAACATCATTTCCAAGTCAAAATATTTCAGTATACAGCCAAAATGTGATAAATTGTGATTTTTCAAGGGGAAAGGGTTTACTTTCCTTGTGTTAAGATCCAGAGGGTCTGGGTCTTGAGGTTCCCCGGGCAAGGTTTTTGGGGGGATCAGAGTGTGCCAGGCACTAAAATTCCCTGTTGGTGATGGCAGCGCTACAGGTTCTAAGCTGTTAATTAAGCTTAGAGGAATTTATGCTGGTACCCATCTTTTTTGGACGCTAAGGTTCAGAGTGGAGATTTATACTATGACA
Source organism: Chelonoidis abingdonii (assembly GCF_003597395.2). NCBI lineage: Eukaryota > Metazoa > Chordata > Testudines > Testudinidae > Chelonoidis > Chelonoidis abingdonii. The sequence goes on along the minus strand of NC_133772.1, from coordinate 30,273,244 downwards.
AACCCTCTGCTCAAAGCAGACCTAATCCCCAAATAAATCATCCCAGCCAGGACTTTGTCAAGTCTGACCTTAAAAACCTTAAAGGAAGGAGATTCCACCACCTCCCTAGGGAAACCATTCCAGAGTAATCATCATGTGATCCATCCTGTCACCCATCCAGCACTCAATGTGACTGATTTTCTATTGTCTTGCAGCTTGTATAGTCTTGTACACCTTTGAATCATAAGGCCCTGATCCAAGCCCACTGAAGTCAGTGAAAAGATTCCTAATTAACTCAGTGGATGTGAATCAGCATCTCATATTGCACCCTTGTTAGTGACATCACAAGCCTCAGAGGCCCAGAATCAGGCACGTTGGAACTAGAGCTGGTAAAACAGAAATGTAAAACAATTTTATTCAAAATTTCCAAGTTTGGTTTGTAGGTTTCAATACACAGTCATTTTAAATGTTTGGCAAGGTAATTTTCTTTAGCTTTTCCAGTTGTCCTTTCTTCTTTTCTTCAAACCTCTTCTGAAATTAAAAAGGAAAGACAAAGGGGGCTAGGGGAAGGGGAAAAAAGAAGAAACTAGGAAGACACTTAAACCAAGATATTGGCAAGTAATACTGAAAAACGACGTCATGGGACATTTTGAAAGTGGACACATTTGTTGTGAAAATTATCAATTTAGGAATAGAAAATGGCTATTTTTGACTAAAAAAGCTTTTCATCTTTAAAACTGTCTGCCATCTGTAATGGCAAACATTTTTCCACCAAAAATGAGTCAGAGCGAAAGAAAAGTTTCCTACCAAATTCTGTTCACATCATAACATTCTTCCTGCAAACACCAGGGTGATGAGGAAACCTTTGTCAAGTCACATAGCAGGTCTTTGCCTCCCCTTCCCCCTTTGTGGTTAGTCCACATAGTAAATTAACAAATCTACAGTAGAGGCCAAAAAAGAGGCGCTTAATATTTGAGCTCAAATGTAGATGCTCCTGCTTTTAGGACCTACTCCTTCACAGACAAACGAAATAGGAGCTTTACCACTAACTTCAATGGATGCTGCATCTGGTCCCTAATGCAGTAGATCCCTAGTCAATCTCTGTGTATGTCCCATGTCAGGCCATTGTAGTATTGCCAACCCCAAACGTTCAAAAATCATGACACTCGTCCCTTAAACGCATAAGATTAAGGAAAAAATACAAATAGTTGGGTTCTTTTTGTTGGCCTTCTGGTTTTTGAGCCATAGTGGGGCACGTAGGTCACGTTTTCAAGTTTTTCTTTGTAATCATAAGTGCTTGACAATTAATTGTCTTTAAATGAAAGCTGAGATTCACCTGACTCCAGGCACCGGAGCTTTAAGAAAAGCACCAAATGTCTTGAGGCAGACAATAAAATCACGGCAGTTGGCAACATTGTGAGTTGTTGCACATCCGTGCTTTCAGAGATGTTAGTAACTTCTTGTATTTGCACTTTGTTCTTTTTTAAATTGTGTCCTGGGCATGAAAATAGAGATTTACATGTTTAGAAGGTGTTAGTCTAGTCTTTGCTGAGCCACTGGAACCCATAAATGTTGGAAAAACAGATCTGGTTTTTATTTTGAATATTTTAATTTTTAAAGCCTAAGTAGCAAAAAGATTTGTCAAGAGAATGCCACACCTCCTCCTTGTCAGCTCTGCCCCCTCCCTTGAAACCTCAGCTGTGCCATTCTTACCCGGTCTTCCCGTATAATGGGCTAGGAACAGTTATGGTTTATAAACTCTTGGTGTGTATCCTTTCCCCACTCATGGCCAAGCACAGGCAATCTCTGAAACGTACTGTGTAATAAATGTCACCTCCTACACAACAGGACCCGTTCCTGTCTCCATTACAGTCAACATCCTTCTATCTCTCAGTGACAGAAATCAGTTTTTACTGCTGATTATTCTGTTGGCTCTGGAAGAACTGACATACCTGAGAGAGAGGATGTTGGACACTTATCCAATCTTACCACATCATCAGTTAAATTGTTTTTTCAGGTCCAATAGATTAATCTTTTCGCAAACCTAACTGAAGGTGCTGTACTGGATAGGTCTCTCTGAGGGCCCAGTTTGCTAGTGATGATTGATCATGAGGTGGACTAATGCCCATTTGACTCTCAGAGAGCAGTGTGAAATTGCAGAGAGAGAAAAAATCCCTGGTTACAGGCGATATGATCTGAGCATACTTGTGCAGATATTAGTGAGAGACATAAAGCACTGAGAGGCCAAGATGTCATTTTTTACTAATGACTTTCGAAGAGCTCACTACCTGTTAAAGTGAACATTGATGCGAGTGATAGTGTCTGACTGACCAGCTCTAGAGACTGAAGACTGCTTCTCAGTTCATCACGTCAGACCACTGTGAGCAGCTGCAATAAAGGACTTACACACAAGCCCTGTTCCAACTAACGTTCCTCAGTGCTGACCTATAAAGCAACATCTCAGGGACTGAAGTCTTCCAGTCCTGTGGCCTGTCAATACTTTGCTTTCTCTGCTGAATTGCCAATAAAGCACCAATAAGTACAGAGTGCAATGGATGGAATTTGTGATGTGGCCCAGAGCTGGTCAACATTTTCCACCAAAATTATTTCATGAAAATTGTAGGCTTTCAACTAAATGAATATTTTTTTTGTCATCCAATATAATTCCTGAGACCCTAAAGTATTTTTTGATTTAAATTTGAAAACTAAAATACTTCAATTCCGAAATACTGCCAAGGTGCCTTATCGAGCTGTAGCTCCAGTAACTCGTGCTCAGTTCTCCCTTGGGAGCCCCATTCCCCAGCCAGACTTCCATTCTCCCATGATGCACTGGGGCCATGTACAGTAATGATACACCTCTCCGTCACAAGAAGGGAAAGACAAATGCAATGGAACAGTTAGGCCAACCAGGGAGTGCAGCCTGTAAAGAAACATGGGAGCAAGAGGCTCTTGAACTACAACTCACATGAGGCACCTCAACATTATTTCCAAGTCAAAATATTTCAGTGTACGGCCAAAATGTGACAAATTGTGACTTTTCAATGAAAATTTCAAATGTTCAGTGGAAAAACAAATTCCCAACCAGCTCTAGGTGTGGCCACCTGTCATGCTAGAAGATGCAGTGAGGCACCCAACTCATTGCACAAAGGCTATCAATCAAACTTAAGATAAACCAAAATTTCTGATCACTATCAACCGGGCTTTCAGCCTGATGACTTGAGTGCAAAAAGAGTGCAACTCATTCCCAAGAGTTACTCTGTCCTCCCGTCTTCAGCCTCTTGGATGGTTTATTTTCCTAGAATAGTCACTCAAAAACTATAGCTGGATTTGATTTTAGTGTTTTCCATTTAGTGTCCTGCCCTGCAGGATGTGCAGCTCTGATCATCTCCATTTCCTTTTGAAATTTGAATATGTATGTAAGCCAATCTGTTCCGAGGCTGCATTGTTTAATTGCTTAGTGCATCCCGTAATGGAGATTAGGAGGGCTGGGGTTTGAGGAAGTCTCCTTTGTGATTCCAGAGTTCCCAGTACAATGTCAATATTACTGCATGATCAGGATATGAATCGTCCCACAGCTCATAGAATCATAGGACTGGAAGGATCCTCGGGAGGCCATCAAGTCCAGTCCCCTTCACTCAGTCCAGGATCAAGCACCATCTAGACCATCCCTGACACATATTTGTCTAACCTGTTCTTAAAAAGATCCAGTTACTCTTTCAAGCTGTGGATTTTGCCAGCTTCTGGAGCAGATCTGAATATACTTCACAGTAACAACTATAATCACTGGCAACTCCTTTGCTTTGATAGAAAGCTGAGAAAGGGCTTTTCTTTCAGATGCCAGCATGAACTGAAGTTCTGTTCAGATGTTCTTTACCACATAGGAGCAGTGTTCATAGCGCAATTTGGATGCTGGTAAGTGAGACTCTATTAGTGAAATTAAAAAAAAAATTGTATTCGCTAGTGGGAGTTGAAATTATATGAACTTTATGTTCAAAGGAACAAAATATTTTATAATCCACTGTTCACAGTAACTTGGATTCAGTTTCTATTTGTTTGGGAATGACTGGGTTCAATAACATAAGCAATATGCTTGGATTTTGACTCTTCTGATAAGAAATGATTGAAATTATTTGCATTAGGTAATGCAAAACCAGATCAGGTCCCAGAAAACAGGCAATGTACAACACCATAATAAGAGACAATCTATGCCCAACAAGTTTGAGATCAAAAGGGACAGGACACACAGGATGAGAGACAAGAAGTATTATATCCTAATTTTACAGGTGGGGAAACTTAGGCACAGGGAGATAAGCGTGAATTTCAAGGGTCCTAAATCACTTAGGAGCTTGATCCATTTTCAAAGATCCATTTGAAAATAGGAAGGGTCCTAAATTACATGGACATTTTTGAAATTTCCTCTGAGTCTGTCATGAAGGATCAGAGACGGTATCGCTGTAGAGGGGAATTGAATCCATATCTTCGAGCCAGTCAGTGCCTTTAGTACAAAACTTATCCTTCCTCTTTCATTAGACTGATGTCAATTTTTGTGTATCATGAGTAATGTAACTAATAGCAGTGTACAGGTTGGCATTTAACATAATGATGGTCTGGGGTGTTTCGCTGAGGGAAGAGCTAATTTAAACATCTGTAACTAAACACGTTACCTATCTGCTCTTGTATTGACAGCCCTGGGTCCCTCAAGTTCTTGTTTATTCACAGAACGCATCACCAGTAACGAGCAAATTCCTTGCACACATGTTCCTAAAAGGCTGACTTGCTAGGGCAAGGCTAGGCAACCTATGGAATCGTGCGACGCAGGCTGATTTTCAGTAGCACTGCACTACCTGGACCTGGCCACCAGTCTGGGGCTCTGCATTTTAATTTAATTTTAATAGAAGCTTCTTAAACATTTAAAACCTTTTTATTTTACATACAACTGTAGTTTAGTTATATATTATAGACTTATAGAGAGACTTTCTAAAAATGTAAATGTATTACTGGCACCAAAACCTTAAATTAGGTGAATAAATGAAGACTTGGCACACCACTTCTGAAAGGTTGCCAACCCCTCTAGGATGAGCTCAATCTCTAGTTCCACTCTTCACTTCTGCAATGCGTTCCAGTTCTGGTGGGTGACCTTTGTCGTATAAAAACTTTTCCACTCTAGAAATGACCAAGAACTTTTCAACTTACTGAACACCTACAGTACCACTCACTCAATCCACCATCCTCAACTCTTTCACACATCTGTCTATCTGCTCTACAGAGATACTACTGGTAATATCTTACTGGACAAGTCAGGTCTTTGTGTAGCCTGTGTCATCAAGGCTGTCTTTCACCACAGAACTGTCAATAAAAGATACTACCTCACCACCTTGTCTCTGTATATACAGAGATCAACACACATAAACACCACTGCCTGTCTTCAGTGCATTTTCCACACCACTTCTCACTAATCCAATCACACATTCTACTTTCTCCTTTAACTGCCACTGACTCATCTATCTACCTTCTCAACTCCCTACACAACCATCGACTCCCATCCTTCTTACACCAACAATATGCTCACCCATTCTATCAGTCCACCAGTTTCTAACACATCGATTGTCCATCACGACGGACACTCTACAGACACAAATCAATTCACCGAACCACCTATTCTTTTACATCTCTTTATTGATGCAGTCACACACTTACTCACCTACCATCTAATACATCCATCAGTCACCCATTTACACAGTATGCCAATACAAGGCAATGCTTGGAAGCATTCAAATATCGGATGCATAAGGCTGAATTAAGCACTCAGTGTTTTGTTCTCTGCCTGTCACTACAGAAACCATTTTAAGCAAACCCCAGAAGAGTTTGGTATCTTCTTTATACATTAGAGGATATGTTTGTGAATATATATCCCTGGGACTCAAATCTAAAGCAGTAGGCATGCAAAATATGTAGTGATTTGCATGTTTTGTACAGACGATGATGACTGAACATGAAATAGTTCATTCTCTTCGATTCATCTTTTCGGCAGGTATCAGAAGTGGGAGTCATGGAAGAGAAAATTATGTACCGTAGCAATCCATTTCATTCTCATGGGATTCCAGCTGATCCAAAGCCGCAGGTCAACTCTTTGTGTTCTTCCTGGTGATATTGTTATCACCCTGGTGGGGAATCTTGGGATGATATTTGATCAGATCATTTCCGACTACACACCCCATGTACTTTCTCTGTGCTGCTTGTCTGTTGTGGATATCTGCTATTCATTCTGTTGTCACCCAAGTGCTGGCAAACTTCTAGCAGAGACAAAGCCATTTCCTACACTGGGTGTTTTTCTCAATGTATTTTTTGTTGCCTGGTATGTACAGAGTGCTTCCTCCTAGCTGCAATGGCTATGACCGCTACATGGCCATCTGTAAACCCTGCTCTATTCATCAGTTATGTCCCATAAAGTCTGTGTCCACTGGGGCTGGCTCCTATATCACTGGCTTCAAAAATGCCATGATATTGGTTGTTGTTATTACCAGGTTATCATACTGTGGTTCAATATCATCAGCCATTTTTTTGTGACACCCCTCCACTGCTACCTATCATCTCTGATAGCTCCAGCTGAAAATACCATTTCTCTTTTAGCTGTTTCACTTGTATCAGCTCCCTCCCGATAATCCTCTTCTCTTACTGTACATCTGCTGCCATCTGAAAATCCACTCTGCCGAGGGCAGGCACAAAGCCTTCAACCCGTGCTCCCACCTGATGGTGGTCACCATGTTTTATGGGACTCTGATCTTTACATACTTACCCCAAATCCAGCTACTCCACTGGCCAAGACAGGTGGCCTCTGTGTTCTATACGGTGGTGATCCCCATGCTGAACCCCCTGATCTACAGCCTGAGGAACAAGGAGGTGAAGGATGCCCTGAGGAGATCACTGGGGAGGGGAAGTGGTTTCAAGATAAATGTGTTTCCATGTCATTTTAATAACCAATAACAAACCTTTTTATCTCCTCTCTTTATTGTTTCAGGGAATCTGGTTGAGGTGGCTGCTCTGTCAGGTGCTTTTTCCATTGGTGTTGTAAATAATAACCACATCTCATAGAAATGCTCACTTCAAGCTGGCCATGAAACCACTGACCTTAAAATAGTTTTAGAGACCCATATCTGCTCACGTGAACAGTCTGTAAGGCTCTCCAATTCTACAGTGATGTGCCCTGTATAAGAATGTAGACTGGTACGCAGAGAGGCAGGCAGATAGTTTCAGAAGTACACGTCACTGAACGATCATTTTGTAAGCAAGAGAGAAGAAACATTTGTACTTTACATTCTGGTATCAGCCAAGCCATATGGCAGGATGTCAGAGAGTAGATTAATTTAATGTGCTTTTTTTAAAAAGGAGCACGATGTACAGCTACGTATACCGTTAGTGTAATAACCACACAACAAACACTGAGATCAGCAGTCCCTGGCCTCTCTTTCGGCAAACATGTATTACTATGATAGTGTTGCATTGTTATTGCGACCTTAAACCCAGGCTTTAACTACTATGAGTGCCTCCTCTGAACCTCAGCTGAGATCCACTTGTTGATGGAAAGGTCATGGAAGTTCAAATCAGAGAACTCTGCTTCTATTCAGAGGCCCATAACAAATACATGACCCAAATACAAAGAGGCTAGTTCTAGTGAGACCATGAAAGTTAATTATATCCGCCACTTACACCCTCATCCATTACAAGTGTCTGTATTATATTAGACAGTGCTAGAATGGAATCATCTTAGGCCAGGTCTACACTACCACTTTTGTCAGTATAACTTATGTCGCTCAGGGGTGTGAGAAAAACACCTCCCTGAGTGACATAATTACATCATCAGAAGCACTGGTGTGTACAGCATTTGTAGGAGCATTGCCAGCAGATTGAGGAAAGTGATTATTCCCCTCTATTCAGCATTGGTGAGGCCACACCTGGAGTAGTGCACCCAGTTTTGGTCCCCCCCACTTCAGAAAGGTGTGGACAACATTAGAGAAAGTCCAGCGAGCAACGAAAATGATTAGAGATGTGATCATGATTTACGAGAGAGGCGAGGGAACAGTGGTTATTTAGCGTGCAGAAGAGAAGAGTGAGGGGGATTTGATAGCTCCTTTCAACTACCTGAAGGGGGTTCCAAAAAGATGGAGCTCGCTGTTCAAAATGGTGGCTGATGACAGACAGGAGCAATGGTCTCAGTTAGTGCGGGGGGGGGAAGTCTAGCAGGGTATTAGGAAATCTATAGTCATGGTAGGTGGTGAAGCACTGGAATGGGTCCCTAGGAAAGGATGGATCTCTTCCATTAGCGGTTTTTAAGGCCCGCTTGACAAGCCTGGCTGTGATGATTTAGTTGGGTTGGTCCTCTGGACAGGGTTGGACCTAGATGACCTCCGAGGTGTCTTCCACCTGATATTCAATGATTCTATGTGGTGGCAGAAGCTCTCGCCGCAATATAGCAACCACCATTCGGAGGTGCTTTTATAGACCAACAGGAGAGCTCTCTCACATCAGCACAGAGCGGCTACATGAGCATCATACGCGGCGCAGTGCATTAGTACCTCTGTGCTGCTGTAAAGCTCTAGTGTAGACATGATCTTAGCCCATTGAGAGCAAAGGATGTCTGGAATAATGACCAGAACTGTACCGAGGACAAGATGAGGAGGCAATGTTTTTCTGGACAATTCTGTTGTGACAGAGACAAGTTTTTGAGCACAAACAGAGCTCTTCTTCCAGGCTCGGGAACACTACTCGAATAGACAGATCATACATGTGAATATATTATTTGTAATAAGTATGGACAGCTTTCCTCCTCTACTTGGTGGTCCCTGCGCTTCTTGCATGATTGCTCATCCTCAGGTGATCTGTACCGCCAGTCTGGATCACAACTCCTCCTAAGCACAATGTGTTGATCAGAGTATGGAGTAGGTGGGGGAACCGGCCCGCCCTCTGCTCCAGTTTCAGTTCCAGGCCCTGTGGATTGCAGCTGTTAAGTACCCCTGTAACAGCGGCATGACAGCTCCACCTGGGCCTACTTCCCATGGCCTCCGTCCACCACCTCTTTATCTCAACACAGGACGTTTCTCCTGATGCTGATAATGCTGGTTCCCTAAAATCTACAAGGTACACTCTCTAGCTCTCGTCTTGGCCCTTGCTTCATTCCTCCTCACGGCACTCTCTTCTCCTCCGGCTCCTGCTACCTCCCCGCCGAGCTGTGGCTCGCCTTTCAAACCCCAGATGCCGGCTGACCAGCGCCTGATTGGCTACAGGTTGCTATTAAAGTGGCTGTCTTCACTGCCTTCTAGAAGAGTCTTAATTGGCTCAGGTGCCTGAGTTTACTGAGCAACGCCATTTGTTACCTGATGTCTAGGATTTGTTATCCTGGGCTAACTACCTTGTTCTCACTTTACGTAGCCATCCTGGCCTTGCCCCCTCACAGTAGTTAACACATGTTTCAGGGACCCGTTCAAGTTGCAAGTGCCTTTTAACACCTCCAGTCACAGGAGGAAAAGGTGGGAAGACCACCTCAGCACCTCCAAGTTTGTCATCGATACCTCCCTCAATGAATCCTGCCTAATCTACGGCGCTCCGGAAATTCTTCGTCGTTCTTTTATCTCATCTCCTACATTTCATTTTCTATCTGTCCTGGTCCTGTTCAAGAGCATTTTGATTACTCGGTCAACGTCACCAGGAAGAAGTGCACGAACAAGAAGGCGGCCGCTAGCGAATGAGGTATAATGTCCATACACAGAACATGGGTACTAACAATTAAGGGATAATGACTGCATTGTGTTTGGAGTTGGGTTTAAATTTGACCGATGTGTATTTAGTTAAGATTAGGTCACAGGATCACCAGATTCTTTTTGGTTGGAAAGGAATCGTTTAACCATCTCTCCCTGATCCATGGAGCAGATGTTGCTGGACTCAGACTAGCTAGCTGGGTTCATGCTTCTGCTCGACCACAAACTGGACAAATCACTTAAATTGCCACATAAGACAGTACTCCTTTCTACTTGATATCAGGTTAAAAAAAAGTCTCTCTCCCCTCTGATGTGTTGTATCTGCTCCACAGAAATAAAGCAGTGAGTAATTTGCGAGCAACAGAGGTGAGGAATAAATAGTAAGATTTAAGGAAGACAGTTTTAGAGAAGGGGCGGCTCAAGGTTTGGCTGAGTACACGGTCTTTCCTCCTTTTATCACAGTTCAATCCAGGAGGAGGTGATTTCAAAGCAGGACATACCTTAGATGCCAGAATTCTAGATCTCACCAGTCATAAGTAAACCCACAGATGATGGGTCTGCAATGGGAGACGATTGTTTTCCTATAGTCACAGATCTTCTGAAATCTCAGATGGAAAGGGTAACAGCAGTGGTGTTCCCCAAGGTCAGCTCAGGACCAATCCCATTCATTCAACTTCATAAATGATCTGGAAAGCGTAAACAGTGAGGTGGCAAATTTGCAGATGATGCTAAACTGCTCAAGATAGTTAGGACCAAAGCAGACTGGAAGAACTTCAAAAAGATCTCACAAAACTAGTGATTGGGCAACAAAATGGCAAATGAAAATAGTGGATAAATTAAAGTAAGTACATTGGAAAAATAACCCCAACTATACATACAATATGATGGGCGCTAATTTAGCTAAACAATCAGGAAAATCTTGAGTCATTGTGGACAGTTCTCAGAAGACAGTCCACGCAGTGTGCAGACGGTCAAAAAAGCAAAGGATGTTAAGAATCATTAAAAGGGAGATAGAGAATAGAGAAAGAAGTATTTTATGCCTTAATAATAGATAGCCCACACTTGAATACTGTGTACAGCAAGATGGTCTCTATCTCAAAAAGGATATACTGGCATTAGAAAAGGTTCAGAGAGAAGGCAACTAAAATGATTAGGGTGTTGGAATGGGCCTCATATGAGGAGAGATTAAAGAGGCTAGACTCTACTTGGAAAAGAAGGACTAAGGGGATATGTAGAGGTATATAAAATCATGAGTGATGTGGAGAAAGTAGATAAGGATAATTATTTATTTTTCCATAATACAAGAAATAGCGGCCACCAATGAAATTAATGGGCAGCAGTTTAAACAATAAATGGAAAGTTCTTCTCAGCAGCGCACAGTCAACTTGTGGAACTCCTTACCTGAGGAGGTTGTGAAGGCTAGGACTATAAGAGCTTTAAAAGAGAACTAGATTATTCATGAGGTTAAGTCCATAATGCCTATCAGCCGGGATGAGGTAAGGAATGGTGTCCCGAGCCTCTGTTTGTCAGAGATGTGAGATGGATGCAGAGAGAGATCACTTGATCATTACACTGTTAGTTCATTCCCTCTGTGGCACCTGGCATTGGGCCACTGTCGTAGACAGGACATGGGCTAGATGGGCCATTGGTTTGACCAACCCAGACCCCTATGTTCTTTTTTTTTAAAACCATTTAAGTGAGTGGAACACATCTGTATGCAACAGCACCACAGGAAACAATGACATTATCTCAGCAGCGAGCAGATGTGAGAACTATTTTAACTGCGTGCACTCTTTCCACATCTTTTTTATCTTCTAGAAAGGGGACAGAACATGAGAAAGGCGAGTGTTTATTTGCCTGTAGTTCTATTACAAATATTGCGTTGCTCCCCAGAAGGACTGAAAGAAGGAAATGAAATGAGTTGTGGCAATAAATAAATGTGGAAGGCTATACCATTTGTGGTGGATTTGAATAAATGAATAAAGAAGATGATGGGGAGAAAATGTGTGCATCTAGCTTATGCAAACTTTCAGCATGGAGGCAACAGTCTCTATCCTCAGAAAAGCTGCCATAGAATTACAGAGAAAATTCTTAAGATCGATCCATGAAGGGAAAGTTTTGCTGAAGTGTGTGTTCTGTGCCTAATGAAGAAGTAGGCTGAAAATCTGATGCAACTGTGGTCACTAGAATATAAAAAGCTCTATGCTGGGATAAAAGATTGGCTCTTAGAAACACTATTCACTAGGAGGGCGTAAGCACTGGAATGGGTTACCTGAGTGGTGGGAATCCTCATTTAAGGTTTTTAAGGTCAGGCTGAGAAAGCCTGGTTGGGATGATTTTAGTTGGGGTCGGTCCTGCTTTGGCAGGGGGATGACTCAGATACCTCTGAGGTCCTTCCACCCTGATATTCTAGTGATTCTAAAATGTTGACTAGTATTGTTGCCTGTGGAATTTGACATTCCGTGTGTACCCAGAACCTGACAGTACTGCTGTCAACCATTTTGTATGTGCAGCCACTGCCAGCTGACAACCAAACTCATATTGATAAGATATAAGGCCTTTGTGAGACAAGGTCAGACAGCTGCATATTCCATTTGTTTATTTAGAATGGAGGATGGACAGAAGTTTTGAGAGAAAGTGGTGGTAGCGATGTTGGTTTTAACAGCAGCAGCTCCGTTTTTGCTGCCGCCGAAGCAAAATCAAAGAAAAGTGCCAGAGTGCTGCCCTTGAAAATGCGACGCAAGCACATGCTGGCGGACACTGGTGCCTAGACATATTGTTGTTATGGCTAGAACACTAGAAATCTTTTGAAGAGTAGTTTGTTGAAATTAGGAGATTGGTGACCCGCAATAGAGGTTATTATGCTGTGACAGAAGGAGTTACCTAGGTTATGCACTTGATAGTTAGCTATAAAATACGGTATAAGTAAATATCTCGGACCAGTCTGAGGGAGCTTTTCTTCTCTGGAGAGAAAGAGAGCGTCCCTGGAAATCCATGAGCGATGAGTTTAAAACCATCTTAGACTGAATGATAACTATATCTGGGATGTTCTAAACCGATTGCTTCTGTTGTGAGTGCTTATTAGCTAATAATTGGTTTTAGATAAGACTGCATTGCTTGTGTTAATTTTGCTCGCCAGAGCCCTGTGTTCCCATTATTTATTCCTGACACCATCTGAGTGAACAGTTAAATTTGATGACTGTGGGATCTGAAAACCCTGTGGTCAGACTGTATTTTTGAGTTTACCCATCACTTAAAGAGCAGGGTAGGCCTACTTGCCAGCCCTACAGGCAGGTGGTTTCTCGAGTTGCGTAGCCACCTCTAGGGATGAGAAGCTATGCACATGCCTAGTGGCAGAATTTTAGGCGCCTAGATGATTTTGGTAGTGGAAACTTAGGACTTGTCTACACTTGAAACACTACAGCAACACGGCTGCTGCACTTCAATGTAGACGCTACCTAGACCAATAGGAGGAACTCTCCCATCAGCATAGTTAATCCACCTCCTGGAGAGATGGTAGCTAGGTCCATGGGAGAAGTCTTCCATTGTTCTAACATTATCTGCATGAGGACTTAGATCAGCTTAACTACCCCACTCAATGGGCACCCGAACCTCCTGGCCTCTCCCCTCCTGTGAGCAATAAGGTCAGGACATCCCCTCCAGTTCTGCCCCTGTCCCTTATGTGAGCAATAGGGTCAGGACCGTTCCTCTGCTCCTATCCCTCTCCTCCTTTGAGGAGTGGGAACAGGAAAGCTCCTCTGGACCTTCCTCCTCCTCTCCTGGCAACAATGGGGAAGGTACATCACTTCAGCTTCTCTCCCCTCCCTCCCTGAAATGAATAGGCAGTAGGTTTAAAACAAACAAAAGGGAACTTTTCTTCACACAATGCAAAGTCAGCCTGTGGAACTTGTTGCCAGGGGATGTTGTGAAGACCAAAACTATAACCGGGTTGAAAAAATAAAGAAAAAAAGAATGAGCTAAGTTGATGGAGGATAAGTCCTTCAATGGCTTTTACCTCCTGCTCTGGTTATCCTAAGCTTCTACCTGCCAGAAACTGGGATTGGATGACAGAGAACTAATCACTCAGTAATTGCCCTTTCTGTTCATTCCCTTTGAAGCAGCACCTGGCATTGACCACAGTCAGAAGACAGGGTGGGAGATGGAGGGGCTGAAATAAGGGGGTTGACACATCAAGACCTCAGACCTTCCACAAGCTACAGACAGGCATCTCACCTGGTGTTATTTTTCTCCACAGAGACCAAGTATTCTCCTCAGTCTCCCACCCCTAGAATCTCTGGTGGACACGGGCAGTAGGCAGCAAAGGAGGGGGACACAGAATAGCTCAAGTGGCAGAGTAGGTGCACAAAGTGACAGAGGCAGGGGATCCAAAAGACAGAGGGTGAGATGAAACAATCAGACCATTTGGGAAATATTTAACATCTTCTTCCTTCAGCAAATTTCAAAACCCTGTTTAGAAAGAAGAAGCATTTGTAAAAAGACTCTGAAAGCTAGAGTGTGTAGAGGGAACAAAACCATAAGAGTCAAAATGAAATAAAAGGGTGTGTGTGTTGTAAATAACATGTCAGTTGAAGATGTCAGTGTGAAGAATGTGTTTTAGGTGGTCCAGTCTGTCAGGAGACCCATGTTACATGATCAGATCAACTCACATTTATTCTGCCCATAGTGCAAAGCCTATTGGACCACAGCCGTCACACCTATAGAGCCATGGTTCTTAATCAGGGGTCTAGGGCTCCCTGTGGGTGCCTCAAGCAGGTTTCAGGGGGTCAGCCAAGCAGGGTGAGCATTAGACTTGCTGGGGCACAGGGCAGAAAACTGAAGCCCGTGTTCTGCCCTGTGCCCCAGCAAGTCTAATGGCTCACCCTGTTGGCGCTACCCCCTGAAACCTGCTTGAGGCACCACAGGGAGCCCTAGACACCCTGATTAAGAACCATGGCTCTATAGTTGTGACGGCTGTGGTCAATAGGCTTTGCACTATGGGCAGAAATAACTGTGAGTTGATCTGATCATGTAACACGGGTCTCCCTGACAGACTGGACCACTAAAACACTCTTCACACTGCCATCTTCAACTGACATGTTATTTACAACACACATCCCCTTTATTTCATTGTTGACTCTTATGGTTTTGTTCCCTCTACACACTCTAGCTCAGGAGTCTTTTTACAAATCTGTTCTTCTTTCTAAACAGGTGTTGAAATTTTGCTGAAGGAAGAAGATGTTAATATTTCCCAATTGGTCTGATGTTTCATCTCACCCTCTGTTTTTGGATCCTCTGCCTCTGTCACTTTTTGCACCTACTCTGCCATTGAGCTATTCTGTGTCCCCCTCCTTTCTGCCTACTGCCGTGTCCACCAGAGATCTAGGGTCGGAGACTGAGGAGTAAATACTGGTTTCTGTGGAGAAAAATAACACTCAGGTGAGATGAAAGCAGGCAGGAGTCCTGTGGCAACCTCTCTAGACTAACAGAGGTGTTGAAGCGTGACTTTACGTGGCTGATACCACTTCGTCAGGACGTAGTAGTGGAATTTCCAGTGGCAGGTATATATATGCTAGCAAGCAAGCTAGAGAGATAACGGAGTCTACGTTCAATCGGAGGAGATGAGCCCATGTTCTAGCAGTAAAGGTCGTGAAAACCAAGGAGGAGAAAACTGGTTCTGTTAATTGGCAAGCCATTCCATTCTTTGTAGTCAGAAGCTGATGGTGTCAATTTGCGCAATGAACTGAAGCTCAGCAGTTTCTCTTTTGAAGTCTGGTCCTTGAAGTTTTTTTGCTGCAGGATTCAAACTACAATGCCGCACGAGGAAATAAGGAATACACGATCAACAGAGCCAACGTGACACGAAGCTCTCACTGCAAGACAACCCAGAAAGAAACCATACATGGACTCCACTGGCCATTCAACATACAAGCCCCAGTTAAACCCCTCCACGCATCATTAGGATCTACAACCCATTCCTGGCGACCAATGATCCACACTTCACGGTCTTGGGTTGCAGGCTGATCCTTGCCCACAAGACAGCCTGCCCTTGAAAGTATTTCTCACCAGCCAACTGCACACCTACCAGTAACTCTAGCTCAAAACCAATCCATGCAACAACAGCCTCGATGCCAACTTGCCCACATTATCAACACAGCGACACCATCACAGACCTAACCAGATCAGCCATACCATCACTGGGTTCATTCACCTGCATGTCACCAATGTAATACGGCCATCATATGCCAGCAATGCCCCATCTGTATGTACATCGCCAAATGACAGTCACTACCGAAAAGATAATGGAACAAATCAGATATCAGAATGGCAATATACAAAAACTTGTAGGAGAAGCACTTCAACCTCCTGGCACACTATAGAGACCTAAGGTGGCCATCCTTGCAGCAAAAATCTTCAGATCAGACTAAAGAGAAACTCTTAGCTCAGTTGCATCTGCAAATTGACACCATCAGTCTGGCATGTCCTGACCGTATTGCTCACAGAGGGGAGGCGGAGTTGACCAGGATCCAATTGTTCGGCCATTGAGTGGGTAGTTATAGCCTGAATCTAAAGTCCCCATGCAGATAACGTTAGAACAATGAAGACTTCTCCATGACTAGCTACCATCTCTCCAGGAGGTGGATTAACTATGCTGATGGGAGAGTTCCTCCTATTGGTCAGGTAGATCTACATTGAAGTGCAGCAGCCGTGTTGCTGTAGTGTTTCAAGTGTAGACAAGTCCTAAGTTCCACTACCAAAATCTCTAGGCGCCTAAAATTTCTGCCACTAGGCATGTGCATAGCTTCCTCAGCCAGAGGGTTAAGCAACTCAGAGCAAACCACCCTGCCTGTAGGGCTGCAGTAGTCCTAGCTCTTTTAAGGATGGGTAAACTCAAAATACCGTTACCCAGGTTTTCAGATCCCACAACATCACGTAATTTAACTGTTTCACTCCAGATGGTGGCAGGAATAAATTAATGGGAACACAGGCTCTGGCTGAGGAAAAATTAACACAAGCAATGCAGTCTTATCTAAAACTACAATTTATTAGCTAATAAGCACTCCAAAGCAGAAGCAATGGTTTAGAACATCCCAGATATAGTTACCATCAGTCTAAGATGGTTTTAATTCATCCCAGTGGATTTTCCAGGGACGCTCTTTCTTCCAAAAGAAAAAGCTCTCCTCAGACTGGTCCGAGATATTTACTTTACCTAAGTTTTATAGCTAACTCTATCAAAGTGCATAACCGCTATGGTAACTCTTCTGTCACAGCATAATAACCTCTACTGGGTCACCAATTCTCCTAATTCAACAAACTACTCATTATCTCAAAAGATTCTAGTGTTCTAGCATACAACAATATTCTAGCACCAGTGTCCCAAGCAGTTGCTTGCGGCGCATTTTTCAAAGGGCAGCACTCTGGCACTTTTTCTTTTGATTTTGCTTCGGCGGCAGCAAAAAACCTGGACTGGCTTCTGTTTAAAACCAACCGCTTCCACTCACTTTCCTCCAAAACTTTCTGTCCCATCCTCCCATTCTAAATTACAAATGGCAAATATGCAGCTGTCTGACCTTGTCTCACAAAGGCTATTATTCTTATCAATATGATGTTTGTTGTCACTGGCAGTGGCTGCACATACAAAATGGTTGACAGCAGTACTGTCAGGTTCTGGGTACCTACAGGAATGTCAAATTCCAAGGCAAACAATACTAGTCAACATTTTAGAATATAGATATCAGGGTTAGAAGGACCTCAGGAGGTATCTAGTCCATCCCCTGCTCAAAGCAGGACCGACCCCCAACTAAATCATCCCAACCAGGCTTTCTTCAAGCCTGACCTTAAAACCTCTAAGATGGAGATTCCACCACCTCCCTAGGTAACCATTCCAGTGCTTCACTGCCCTCTAGTGAATAGTGTTCCTAAGAGCCAATCTTTTATCCCACATAAGAGGCTTTTATCATTTCTAGTGGCCACAGTTGCATCTAGATTTTCAGTCTACTTCTTCATTAGGGCCAGAAACACACACTTCAGCAAAACTTTCCCTTAATAGATCAGTACTTAAAGATTTCTCTCTTCTGATATTTCTATGATGTTCCAGCTTTTCTGAGGATAGAGGAACTGTTGCCTACATGCAGTGAAAGCTTTTCGTTTTTAGATGAATCACCATTTCCCCCCTCACCTTCTTTATTCATTTATTCAAATCCACCACCAATGGTATATGTCTTCACACATTTATTTATTGCCACAACTCATATTCAATTTCCTGCTTTCAGTCCTTTATGGAGCAACTGTAATTATTTTGTATAGAAACTACAGGCAAATAAACACTCGCCTTTCTCATGTTTCTGTCTCCACTTTCTACAAGAATAAAAAGATGTGGAGAAGAGGTGCACGCAGTTAAAATAGTTCTCAGCATCTGCTCTGGGTGGAGAATAATGTCATTGAGTTTCCCTGTGTGCTGTTGCATACATAGAATGTTGGTTCCACTCACTTAAATTGTTGTTAAAAACAAGAACATAGGGGGTTCTGGGTACTGGGTCAACCAAGGGCCATCTAGCCCCAGTGTCCTGCTCTATGACAGTGCCCAATGCCAGGTGCCACAGAGGGAAATGAACTAACAGGTAATGACAAGTGATCTCTCTCCTGCCATCCATCTACACCTCTGACAAACAGAGGCTCGACGACATATCTCTACCCATCCTGGCTGATACATTAATGACTTAACCTCCATGAATTTATCTAGTCTCTTTATAACGCTCTTATAGTCCTAGCCTTCACAACCTCCTCAGGTAAGGAGTCCACAAGTTGACTGTCACTTTTCACATTTATTTTTTAAACCTGCTGCTTAACTTTACATTTGGTGCCCGTAGTTCTTGTATTATGGGAAAAATATAATCTATCCTTATTCTACTTTCTCCACATACTCGATTTATATACCTCTTCATATCCCCCCTTAGTCCTCTTATTCCAAAGCTGAAGAGTCTTAGCCCCTCTTAATCTCTCCTCATATGAGGCCCATTCCACACCCTAATCATTTTAGTTGCCTTCTCTGAACCTTTCTAATGCCAGTATATCCTATTTGAGAAATGAAGACGACCACTTCTGTACACAGTATTTCAAGATGTGGTGTATCTTGAGATTATGTAAGGGCATAATATATTTCCTCGTCTTATTCTCTATCTCCCTTTTAAGATTCTCTTAACATCCTACTATGCCTTTTTTAGACCGCTCTCACACTGTGTGACGGGCTTCTGAGAACTGTACCCAATAGACTCAAGATTGTGCAACACTTTTGATTATATAATTAGCGCCTCAGATATAGTTCAGGGTTATTTTTTCCAAATTACATTACTTTACATTTTTCACATTAAATTTCATTGCCATTTTTGTTGTCCCAATCACTTAGTTTGTGAGATCTTTTCAGTTCCTTCGCAGTCTCTTTGGTTCCTAACTATCTTAGCATTTAGCAGTTCATCTGCCAAATTTTGCACCTCACTGTTTACGCCTTTCTCCAAGTTATTTATGAATAAATTGAATGGGATTGGTCCTAGGACTGACCCGTGGGAACACCACTGTGTTTCCCTTCCATTCTGAGGAATTTACAAGAGATCTGTGAACCTAGAGCTGAAAAAATCTTCTCCCATTGACCTGTTATCATCTTGGTTACTAGATCTTGATTTATATGATATGTTTTGCTAAGGTCTATGGATCCGCTTTGAAATCACCTCCTCCCTGGATTGAAACTGGTGATTGAAAAGAGAAAGACACTGTTTCAGCCGCAAAACTTGAGCGCTCCCATTTCTCTCACAAAACTGTCTTCCGTTAAAATCCTTATATTTATTCCTCCACCTCGGTTGCTCAGCAATATAACTCACGCTTTATTTCTGTGGCAGCAGACTTTACAACACATCAGAGGGAGGAGAGAACTTTTTTTTTTTTCAACCTGATTATCATATAAAGAGGTACTGTTTATGGGGCAATTTAAGTGAATTTTGTGGTCAGAGCAGAGGCATGAACCCAGCCAGCTGAGTCTGAGTGCCAGCAAACCATCTTGCTCCATGGATCAGGAGAGATGGATTAAACGATTCCCTTTTCCACCAAAAGAATCTGGTTCTGTGACCCTAAATCTTAATAATACAATCGGGTCAAATGTTAATACCAACCCAAAACACATGCAGGTCCCATTACTCCCTTACATCTGTATGTTAACCCATGTCTGTTGCTATAGGACATATATCTTTCCGTTCAGGCCATTCCCCTTCTGTTCTGCACTTTCTTCACTGGTACGTTACAGGTAATCAAAAGATTCATGAACAAGGACCTCAGGCAGAGATGTACAATGAAATGTAGGAATGAGGTAACCAGGACGAGAGTGATTTCCACCGGATCATGCCCGTATTGAATATAGAGAGAGGTTCATTGTTTTTCATGAGCACAAGAACTGAGGGCTGGGTGGTCTTCCCACCGCCTTCCCTCCCTTACTGGAGGGGTTATTAGGCACGGCACTCTTGAACGTCCCTTGAAAATGTGTTAACTCTGTGAGGGGCAAGGCCAGATGGCATACAGTATAAAGTACTGAAGAAACGGTAGTGTAGCCTTTAAACAAATCCAGGACCATGGTAACCAAATGGCAGTTGCTCCAGGTTAATCAAAGGCAACTGGAGCCAATAAGACTTCTAGAAGGCAGTGAAGAAGC
>NC_133772.1:30246905-30252795 GCF_003597395.2 Chelonoidis abingdonii | reverse complement strand
TCATAAACTGAAGCCCTCAACCCAAATCCCCCACTCGCGGCTGAAGCTGAAGCCTGAGCAATGTAGGTTCACAGGCCCCTTATGATGTGGGGCCTTGGGCAATTGCCTTGCTTGCTACCTCCTACACCAGCCTGGCTTTTATTTATGCAGAAAAAACGTTGTTGTGGTACAGGTGGGCTGAGGATCATGGGGGTGGGAGGGGTTCAGAAAGGAAAAGGTTGAGAACCCTGACCTTACACCATTTATGGCACCAGATTGCCCATAGCCACACACCCTTTAATGATGCACAGGAATTGGAGATTTTAGGAATGAGTTAGACAAACACCTGTCAGGGATGCTCTAGATAATACTCAGTCCTGCAATGAGTGCAGGGGACTAGAATAGATGACCTCGTAAGGTCCCTCCGGTCCTATGATTCTATGATCTCACAAAGGTCCTGCACTGGGGGGGTGGGGGGGGCCTGGGGAATGCCAGTTTATGCTTCACACTCAGCTCCACTGTACCCCCACCGCATGCACACACATAGTGCCCAGTGCTCACCAAACACTCACAGAGAGGCAGAGTGCCCACAACACACACCACCACGGCCTGACACTGAGCTCGATCAGAATGCAGAATAATCTTGCTGGGAAGCTGAGACAGCTGGATATATTTCCAATCGGCCTGAAAAAGCGAACCGAAGGGGATTCTGCTGCCCTGGCAGAGAGATAGACTAGATTTCCCAACTTGGCTGTTCCATCGGTAGCTTCTCTGAGGCCTGGTTTATGCTTAAAAATTAGATCAACTGAGCTCCGTCACACAGAGCAGGGAACTTTTCATACTATGTTAGAGGCAGTTTAGCTTGTACTGACTTTCAGTGTAATTCTTCCATGGACGGGATTAACTACATCAATGGAAACCCTTCCATCAATGTGGAAAGCATCTACATCATGGTGTCTGCTGCACATGATAGCTGAGTCAATCCACAAATGTGTTAAACATACTCCTAATGGTTTGTCCAAAACAATGTGTGTGCGCGCGGGAGGATTTAGGTTCCGGTGGCAATGCAGCCACCATAGGAGGCAGTCGTGGTCCTTCCCTCTGTAATTTTTAGCCCAGTAATTGAAGGTGCTCACCTATGAGGTGGGAGATCTGGGTTCAATTCCCCCTTCTCTCCAGTGCTGGCAAAGCCATGTGTGACACTGCACCCCATATGCTTTATTATTTCTATGTCCTGGAGTTAGGAGATAAGGTATAAACTTGTAGACATATTAAGTGGAGGTCACTAAGGATGCTTCAGAATCAATGAACTGTGAATGGTCTCTGTTTACCTGCAAGCCTTCAGTGTACATGAGGGGTACCCAGGAAGAATGGAGACTGGGGGTCTGACAGTGACATGTGCTCATGTCACCAGAAACTGAAATCCATCTTTGAAGCTGATACGTTTCCAGAGGGGGTGGAATTTCAAAGAAGGGTTCCCGCCTGGGAATGTTCTATATCAAGTGAGCGAAGGCAAACAAAGAGTGTCTTCAGCTGGCTCTAAGACACGACCTCCCCCCGACCACAAAGGGTGGGTGAGCAAAGGCTGGACCAAGGTCAGAAAAGGCATCTGACCTGAAAAGTATTTTACTGAACTAACAACCTTGGGTGAGAGATAACATCTGTAACTGATTTCTGAGTGTATTAAGCTTAGCCTTGAGTGTTTTGTTTTGCTTTGTAACTTAGTCCTGATCTGTCTGTTATTACTTTAAACTATAAATTCTATTTTCCTTACTAATTATAATCACTTTTTGTTTATTTATAGACTCAGAATACACTGTGCACTTCGGTTTCCTGCATTTCCTGTGATGCTTCCTGTGTTTTGTTCTCTGATCTGAGTTGGGGCCTGCAGACCTTTATAGGAATCCAAGCATTAATAATACTAAACAATATAATAATGAACAATATGACCATGGGCTCTGTAATTACATTGCAATTGGATGAGAATTGAATTCACATGCCCCACTCCCCATCACTAAACCAGTACAGAGTTAACAAGATTCAGGAATTGGTTATGAGTTTATTCATGCTCTCCTCAGGGCATCCTTCACCTCCGTGTTCTCAGGCTGTAGATGAGTGGGTCAACATCGGATCACCAGCGTATAAAACACTGAGGGTCACTTTGTCTGTGTCCATGGAATAGCTGAGAGGTGGGACGTAAATCACACGAAGAGTTGGGGTGCATAAAACGGATCACCACAGTCAAGTGGAAAGAGCAGGTGGAGAAGGCTTTGTGCCGGCCCGCAGCAGAGCGGATCTTCAGGATGGTGGAGATGATATAGACATAGGAGAGAAGGACAGTTACAAGGCGCCCACTATAATGCAGCTCATAAAACAAATGTCACCATCTCATTGATGTGGGTGTCAGAGCAGGAGAGCGCCAACAACGGGGAGACGTCAACAGAAAGAAATGATTGATGATGTTGCAGCTGCAGAATGACAGCCGAAATATAAACATGTGTATATCATGAATCTACAAACCCCACAGTGTACACCCCAGCCACAATCCATTTACAACACTGCCTGGACATGGTGACCGTATAGAGCAGTGGTGTTACAGATGGCCACATAACGGTCATATGCCATCACAGCCAGCAAAGGCACTCAAACATCTATAAAACGAGAGGATTCATTTGCACAGCGCAGGCAAAGTAAGAAATGCTTTTCTTCTCGGCTACGAAATTTAGCAGCATCTTAGGGGAAATTATCGAGGGATAAGCAGAGGTCACAGAAAAGACAAATTGCTGAGGAAAAGTACATGGGGGTGTGGAGGCGGGGGTCAATCGTGATTAACAAGATCATCCTCCATTCCCACCAGAGTGACACCATAAAATCAGTAGGACAACCCCAAAGAGGGGGACCTGCAGCTCCGGACGATCTGTCAGTCCTGAAGAGAATGAAACTCAGTCACCTCCGAGTGATTTCCTTTTTCCATCTCCTCTGAACACAGATCAGGCAGCTGCAGAGATGTGGGCAAGTGAATGGTGCGGAAAACCTGTCCCTTATCTGTATGAAGTAAGTGAAGATAAATGAGATCAGTTTTCTTAATGGACATCAGTATCTGCTCAGGAAGAGCTTAGTCCACAGAGCCAGATTTTCACAGCTTGTATTCCAGGTGTTTTGATAAAATGCACACACTGTGCAAATACGGTGACATGCAGGTTAATCATTCCCGCACGCAACACTCCTGTTAACATATCCAAACAGTAAACAGTGACTTGTGCTGTGAGACAATCAGTTCGAAGAGATTATTCCTTAGCTAAAGAAAGGGTGAGACGGAGTGTCAATCTTTCCCCTTTTTGGGCAAGGGGAGCTCTGTGGCTTGGCTTGTCGGGTGGGGTAACATTGCTTACTGTGCTAATTAAGCTTTTTGGCATTTTACTTCAGCCTGTATGAAACCCAGAGACACAATAGAAAGCACTGGCTTCAGTGACTATGTAAATTGGCTATTTTCTTGCAACCAAGGAGGTCGCTCCTTTAGCTGAAGGGGTAGGAATTGGGACTGAGGTGCTTGAATTCATACTGCTGATCCCCATGGTGTCCATGTGTGTGTGACTGTAATTCAGGACAACAGCACGTACCTGCTGTGAAGAGAGAGAGAGGGATGTGTTGGTGTTTCCCCATCATCAGAAAACTGTCATTTGGAGCATGCGGGAAGTTTTATAGTGAGATGGTGATCTATGGGACATTGATTCCAGAGCAACTGGGATATCTGAGCTCAGAGAGACATACCACCTAATTAATGGGTTCAGTGAACCAAAGCACCCTCGATGTACTCATGCCCTGGGGATTAATTTGACCAATGCTTTCTTACTGTTGTTCTGAAAAGAGGCATTTCTACCAGAAGTTACAGAGTATGAAGTTAGGATACATTTCATCCTGCTGTTTTAAGTGGTAAGCCAGATACTGCATAGAGCTGATCCACAAAGGGTTTTTTTGTTTTTTGTTTTTGTGGGAGACCACAATCTTTTTGCAAAAACTTAATATTTTGACTTGAAATACCATAGGGGTGCCTCAGATACCACACACCACCAATCTCTTCCATGGGTCAGGCCCCAGCCGGATTACATCCCCTCATGATGCATGATGGTCTCTCCTCTTGCTGAACTGTCCTGGAAACTTCACCAGAGTTCCCACAGCCATAGTTTAGGAGGACACCAGTAGAAACAACCAACGGCCAGAAATCTCTGTATTCAGAAACTCCAAGTCTGTCACCCCAGGTCTGTGCCCAGGAACACTATGCCCTTACTTCCTCTGAGTCATGCTCACAGTATCCTCTTTCTGGCTTCTCTGCCTCCTGTGCCCACGGGCAATCCTCACTGAAAATGCCAATATAATGTACTCCAGATTATCTAGCTATTTATAGAATGCCAATCATCATGGCATCCTTTTTCCTCCTGAGCTTCTCTGGTCATCATGTTGTCTCCATAAATCAAAATGAGTGAACCTATCTTTCCTACTTTGCAAAAGAAGGTCATAGGATACCACAGTGATCAAAAATTTGGTTCTCTAAATAAATGTAAAAAATAAAATATCAGAATAACCTATGTATACACAAAATGCAGCTGTTGCTTAATATTGTACGCAACAAAAGGTATAAATGCTTGCTGTAATTGTTTACCTAAAAAAGCAAAAACTGTTTAGCTCTCTCCCTCCATGCAACTGCTAAAAATAATAAAGTATCTAATTTGCTGAACGCAACCAAAAAGTAAAAACTTTTTTTTTCTCCAACACTTACTAAGTTATTCCCCAAAGTAGCAAAGATAGGTTTATTCACTGTGCTTGATGGAGATCACAGGATGACCAGAGAAGCTCAGGAGACCACAGCATGCAACGGACTTCTGCAATTCAGAAAACTATCCCTCTTGCATACATATTATCAATAAACTTGTTTTATTTTTTTATCTAATCCAGTGTGTTTAAATAGAAGTGTCTGAGAAACTAAGTTGCATGCATGTTAGTGCTTCTAAAGAAATAGTGGACAATGTAAATGTATTGTCCAGGAGAAGACTAGGCAGCACAGGACTTACATTTCGGGAGGGAAATCAAAGACTGGAGTGTGTGCTGGGATCCTCTGGCAGTACAACTAAGGGTGGTGAGAGCCTGAGTGTAACGCAACTATTCCTGGCAAGGCTGCAATTGCACACACATTCTCAGGTTGTGATTTGCCTGCTAGACGGTTGTTTGTGAGTGGCCCAGGTGGAAGCCACTTCAGCAAGGCATTGGAAGGTTGCAGGCAGGTGTGACACAGCTGCTGATTAGTCTGGGTTGGACCCTGGTATGTCACAGCCACCAACCTAGAAACTATCCCACTAACACCAAAGGTGTGGTGCTGACTGACAGTAATGTTCGATTGACATGAAAGGGTGAGATCACCACAGGGATGGGCCCATGCACTGATCCATGGCTGCAGATGCACAAGGACATTGTGGTCATCACTTCCTGCCAAGGAGATCCACGGCAGGCCCAGTGATGACACTTCTCTTTCTCATTATGGCAGCAGAAATTATCCCCCACAGGTGTTCAGGCTCGGCTGGTATTATCAGTGCTTCAGGGCATGTTGATGTCCTCTTCTACTAAGTGGTGCCAACATCTGAGGCATTGTAGGGTTGATAGTATTAGGAGGAAAAAGTGATCATCCAAATCAGCTCTATTCTTTGTTATAATCCTTGGTGAATGAGTGTTAAAGAATGTGCACAAAGTCCCGCTTCCTTGAACACCAGTAGAAACAACCAACGACCAGAAATCTCTGTATTCAGAAACTCCCAAGTCTGTCACCCCAGGTCTGTGCCCAGGAAACACTATGCCCTTACTTCCTCTAGGAGTCATGCTCACAGCTCCTCTTTCTGGCTTCTCTGCCTCCTGTGACCCA
>NC_133772.1:30218475-30246805 GCF_003597395.2 Chelonoidis abingdonii | reverse complement strand
TCTTTTGCTTCGACAGCGGCACTCTGCTTTTTTTTTTTTTTTTTTTTTTGCTTCGGTAGCGGCAAAAACCGGAGCCACTCGTGCCTTAAAACCCAAAACATTGCTATCCACCAAATCCTTCCAAACTTTCTGTCCCATCCTCCCATTCTTAAATAACAAACAGCAAATATGCAGCTGTCCGACTTGGTCTCACAAAGGCCTATTATGGCCTAGCAAGATGATGCTGGTTTCACCGCAGCGGTGCACATACAAAATGGCTGATAGCAGTTAGTGTCAGCTTCTGGTCGGTACACACAAGAAATGTCAAAATTCCAGTAGCAACAATTACGAGTCAACATTTAGAAAATAGAATCATAGTATATTAGTGGGAGAGACCTTGGAGTCATCTAGTTCCAGCCACTGCTCAGAACAGGACAATCCCCAACTAATGCCCCAACTAATCATCCCCAGCCAGGCTTTTTTGAAGCCTGACCTTAAACCTCTAAGATGAGATTCCACCAACTTCCCCAAGTAACCATTCCAGTGTTTCACCAACCCTCCTAGTGAATAGTCTGTTTCCTAATATTCAACCTTTTATCTGACTAAGAAGCCTTCTTATAATTTTATGTGACCACAGTGCATCCAGATTTCAGCCCAACTTCTCATTAGGACGAGTAACAAAAATCACTTCACAAAAACCTTTCCCTTCATAGAATCAATTCTCAGAAAAAAAAGGAAAAGTGCCAGAGTGCTGCCCCTGGAAAAGTGCCGCCGCAAGCATATGCTTGGGACTCTGGTGCCTAGACATGTTGTTGTTATGGCTAGAAACACTAGAAATGTTTTGAGATAATGAGTAGTTTGTTGAAATTAGGAGAATTGGTGACCCAGTAGAGGTTATTATGCTGTGACAGAAGGAGTTACCATAGGTTATGCACTTTGATAGAGTTAGCTAGAAAAGATTAGGTAAAAGTAAATATCTTGGAGCAGTCTGAGAGAGCTTTTACTTTTGGAAGGAAAAGAGCGTCCCTGGAAATCCAGCTGGTGATGATTTAAAACCATCTTAGACTGATGGTAACTATATCTGGGATGTTCTAAACCGATTGCTTCTGCTTGTGAGTGCTTATTAGCTAATAAATTGTAGTTTTAGATAAGACCACACTTGCTTGTGTTAATTTTTCCTCAGCCAGAGCCCTGTGTTCCCATTAATTTATTCCTGACACCATCTGGAGTGAAACAGTTAAATTACCAATGCTGTGGGATCTGAAAACCCTCGGTAACAGTATTTTTGAGTTTACCCATCCTTAAAAGAGTGGTTGGACTACTGCCAGCCCTACAGACAGGGTGGTTTCCTCTGAGTTGCTTAGCCCTCTGGGGACTGCGGAATGTGTGCACATGGCTAATGGCAGAATTTTAGGCACCTAGATGATTTTGGTAGCAGAAACTTGTCTACACTTGGCACGGGGGTGGAGAGGCAGGGAATCATGTTGGGAGGGGCTCAGAAAGGAAAAGTTTGAGAACTCCTGATTTACACCATCTATGGCACCAGATTGCCCATAGCCACACACCCTTTAAAGAAGCAATGGGCACTAGGTTGTCTTCTCATGTTCAAAAAGCCTTATGTTTCAGCGGCCTGGTTCCTCTCTCTCAAACAGCAGTTGTGTCAATGGTACATTTGTTTCTTCAGTCCCCACAACTTGACCCATATAACATCCCTTCATTAGCTGCTTGATTTTGAGTGTTGGCAAGGCCTGATTCAAGGGACTTTTAGGGGTTTCCTTCTTTCATCAACAGGCCTTTTTGAGCTGCCCATCCTCTTTGATACAAAAATTGGGCAACCACTGTCTTAGTCAACAGTTTAGGGAGAAATGAACACTTCTGCAGTCCATTTGGCTGTCTCCTGAGCTAAGGAGGAACTTTTGTTTGGGCTGTAGCGGGACGGGGTGAAGAGAGGCGGGGTGGGAGGGTTGTGAAAAGGAAAGGAGGAAGGATGAAAACCTCCGCCCCCTTAGTAGTGTATTTCAGGTTTTATACTTGTTGATAGGTTAAGTATCAAAAACAAAGGACATATGTTCTTCTGACAATAGGCCCGTGTACGTGTGTTGGGGTCGGGTAGTTGTATGGGCAGTGAGAAATCTGGCCCAACACAAAGTATCCCTCAACCACTCAGTTCTCTCCTTTTCATCCAGTCTCCTCTTAAATCAGACCCTTTCCCACTCTAGTTATACCTTTTAACTTTCCCTCCGACCCTCTGCATTGGGACTTCAGTTTTACCACTGTTGCTGTCAGTCATTTCTCATGTCTCTCATTTTCTGGCTTGTATTATTTAATCTTGCAAAGTAGCTAGACTCACAGTTTGTGGAAGATCAAAATATAAAGTGTTAAATAAGACGAGACCCAATGATAACTGAGGGACCTTTCAATGTGATGCTGAAGTGAAAAATGTAATCGTAAGCAGAATCAGATGAGCGCTACCCCTGACATCTGGTGGTGAATTGTAGAGAGTGGAAAGAATTTTTAGAATTTGCATTGGCATCCACCCCCCACTTAGCGTAACCCCACAGCGCTTGGATGGTGATTTTAATTGTTCTGGGATCCCCAATTTCTTTGTTATTGGGACAGGAGTTAAAAAAATTTGTCACCCTGATTGTGTGATGGGAGCTGTGGGACTGCTTTGTGACAGAAAGGACTCAACCTCACTTGGGTGGTACTTGCTAAACATGGACATGGTTCCAAACCCATGAATTGAGAGAGGTTGCATGTGTGCTGCCTGCTGGTATGGTCCCTTTTGAGGGCCTTACACCCCAATTGCACATCCTCCTCCTCCACTGTTAAGAGTAGAAGCTAATTTGATTCCATAGGAGTCCATCTAGAGACTGCTGAGCTGAATTCATGTTGGACAATGCTGCACCAGCACAGGGCTCCCCTACTAAGAGCTGAAAACACTGAAAGAGCTGAACTGAGATCATGAGTGCTATGTTAACTAGTGAGGAATCTAAAGCTCTATCGTTAAGAGTCTGGCAGAGCGGAGCAGTTGCAGTGTGTTGGAGCAGCCCATGGAACAGTGAGCAGAGTGAAGCGATTTGCAGGGGTGGCTGGAGCAGCACACAGCTGGTGTGGGGGGAGCTGTTGTGGTGAAGGCTGCAGCAGAACTTCATGAGAAGTGGCAGTTGGCCTGGCCCATGTAAGGTGCCCCTTAACACCTTGTGGGACTTCCCCCAACATTTCCACCCAGGCTGCGGGATAAACTCTACAGATAAACTCTTGAATTCTGGGTAGCACTGACCGAGACTTTGGGTTGTTGGACTTTGGGGTGATTGGAACTTAAGACCCTAAGGGGAAAAGGACATTGCAAGCATACTGGAGGTGGGGTTTTTGTTTATGGTTTGTATTTACCCTGTTTGTGGTGGTTTCTCCAATGGGATGCCGCATTGATTCCTTCCTCTATAAAAGATTTTGCTACATCTCAGACTCCGTGCTTGCGAGAGGGGAAGTATTGCCTCCAGAGGTGCCCAGGGGGTGTGGTGTAAGTGTCCCAGTCACTGGGTGGCGGCTTGAGCCGGTTATAGCATTGTGTTACTGAAACGGAAGCCGCTGATACTGAACCCGGCCCTTGTTGCTGCCAACTCAGAGGGGCAGAAGGTTACATAATTGTTCTCTGCAGATGCTGCTACAAAATATCTCCAAGCATGCCAGCGCCCTCCTGATCTTCTGCTAGTTTTATTTATTTCCTATTTCTTATAGTCCATGAAACAGAGTTTAGGAATAGGAGAAGAAACAATGGCTTCAACTGCAGCAAGGAGGTTATGGTTGACATTAGAAAAAATTTCCTAACTGCAAGGTGGGTCAGCACTGGAATAAGTTGTCCAGGAAGGTTGAGGAATGTCCATCACTGAGATTTTTAAGAAGAGTTAGACAAACACCTGTCAGGGATGCTCTAGATAATACTCAGTCCTGCAATGAGTGCAGGGGACTAGAAAGAGATGCCTCGTAAGGCCCCTCAGTCCTATGATTCTATGATCTCAAAAGGCCTGCACGGCGGGTGGGGTGGGCTTGGGGAATGCCAGTTTAATGCTTACATTCAGCTCCACTGTACCCCCACTCATGCACACATGTAGTCCCAGTGCTCACCAAACACCACAGAGAGACAGAGTGCCACACACACACACACCAGAGCCGACACTGAGCTCGATCAGAATGCAGAATAATCTCTGCTGGGGAAGCTGGGACAGCTGGAATATTTCCAATCGCCTGAACAAAGCGAACCGAAGGGGGATTCTGCTGCCCTGGCAGGGAGATAGGACTAGATTCCCAACTGGTATTTTCGATCAGCACTTCTCTGAGGCCTGGTTTATACTTAAAATTAGATCAACAAGCTGTCACACGAGCAGGGAAACTTTTCATGCTATGTTGAGGCAGTTAGCTTGTACTGACTTTCAGTGTAATTCTTCCATGGACGTGGAATTAACTACATCAATGGAAAAACCCTTCCATCAATGTTGTGGAAAGCATCTACATCATGGTGCTGCTGCACATGATTGCTGAGTCAATCACAAATGTGTTAAAATACTCCTAATAGGTTGTTCCAAAACAATGTGTGTGTGCCGGGGAGGATTTAGGTTCCGGTGGCAATGCAGCCACCATAGGAGGCAGTTGTGGTTCCTTCCTCTGTAATTTTTAGCCCAGTAATTGGATGCTCACCTTGAGGTGGGAGACCTGGGTTGAATTCCTCTTCTCTCCAGTCCTGGGCAAAGCCATATGTGACACTGCACTCATATGCTTTATTATTTCATGTCTGGAGTTAGGAGAACAGATATAACTTGTAGACATATTAAGTGGAGGCCTTAAGGATGCTTCAGAATCAATGAACTGTGAATGCCTCTGTTTACCTGCAAGCTTCCAGTGTACATGGCAGGTAATCAGGCAGAATGGAGACTGGGTCTGACATGACATGTGCCATGTCACCAGATCTGAAATCCATCTTGAAGCTGGATTCAAAGGGGGGTGGAATTCCAAAGAAGGGTTTCCCACCTTGGGAAGTTCTATATCAAGAGGGGAAGCAAAAATGAGTGTCTTCAGCTGGCTTAGAAAGACCTCCCCCGACCCACAAAGGCTGGACCACCAAGGTCAGAAAAGGCTCTGACCTGAAAAGTATTTTACATGAACTAACAACTTGGGTAAGAAGATAACATCTGTAACTGATTTCTGAGTGTATTAAGCTTAGCCTTGCATGTTTTATTTTGCTTTGTAACTTTCTCTGTTCTGTTGTTTACTTAAAATATTTAATTCACTTTATCCTGCTTAATAAAATCACTTTTTGTTTATTTATAAACTCAGTATACACTATGCACTTGGGTTTCTTGCATTTCCTGTGATGCTTCCTGTGTTTTGTCCACTGATCTGAGTTGGGGCCTGCAGACCTTGTTGGAATACAAGCAAATTAATAATACTAACAATATAATAATGAACAATACGACCACGGGCTCTGCGAAATTACATTGCAATTGGATGGGAATTGAATTCACCTGTTTCCACTCCCCAACACAAAACCAGTTCAGCGTTAAACAGATTCAGGAATTGGTTAGGAGTTTATTCATTGCTCTCCTCAGAGCGTCCTTCACCTTCATGTTCCTCAGGCTGTAGATGAGGGGGTCCAACATGGGGATCATCAGCATGTAAAACACTGAGGCCACTTTGTCTGTGCCCATGGAATAACTGGAGGTGGGATGTAAATACACGAAGAGTTGGGTGCCATAAAACAGGACCACCACAGTCAAGTGGAAAGAGCAGGTGGAGAAGGCTTTGTGCCGGCCCATGGCAGAGCGGATCTTCAGGATGGTGGAGATGATATAGACATAGGAGAGGAGCACAGTCACAAAGCTGATCACTGTAATGCGGCATGTGAAAGCAAAGATCACAATCTCATTGATGCGGGTGTCAGAGCAAGAGAGCACCAACAACGGGGTGAAGTCACAGAAGAAATGATTGATGATGTTAGAGCTGCAGAATGACAGCCAAAATATAAAACACGTGTATGTCATTGAATCCACAAACCCCATAGCGTACACTCCAGCCACAATCCGTTTACAACACTGCCTGGACATGGTGACCGTATAGAGCAGTGGGTTACAGATGGCCACATAACGGTCATATGCCATCACAGCCAGCAAGAGGCACTCAACATCTGTAAAAACAGAGAGATTCATTTGCACAGCGCAGGCAAAGTATGAAATGCTTTTCTTCTCAGCTATGAAATTCAGCAGCATCTTACGGGAAATTATCGAGGATAAGCAGAGGTCACAGAAAGACAAATTACTGAGGAAAAAGTACATGGGGGTGTGGAATGGGGGGTCAATCATGATTAACAAGATCATCCCTCCATTCCCCACCAGGGTGACACCATAAATCAGTAGGAACACCCCAAAGAGGGGGACTTGCAGCTCCGGACGATCTGTCAGTCCTGAGAGAATGAACTCAGTCACCTCCAAGTGATTTCCTTTTTCCATTTCCTCTGAACACAGATCAGGCAGCTACAGAGATGTGGGCAGGAGAATGGTGCCGAAAGCCTGTCTCTTCTCTGTAATAAAGTAAGTGAAGATAAATGGAGATCAGTTTCTTAATGGACATCAGTATCTGCTCAGGAAAGGACTTAGTCCACAGAGCCAGATTTTCACAGCTTGTAATTCCAGGTGTTTGATAAGATGCATACACTGTGCAAATACAATGACATGCAGGTTAATCATTCCCCACACACAAACACTCCTGTTCACTAATCCGAACAGTAAACAGTGACTTGTGACTCTGCTGTGAGACAATCAGTTTGAAGAGATTATTCCTTAGCTAAAGAAAGGGTGAGAGTAACGGAGTGTCAATCTTTCCACCCTCTTTGGGCAAGGTGAGCTCTGTGGCTTGGCATGTGGGGTTGGGGTAACATTGCTTACTGTGCTAATTAATCTTTTTGGCATTTACTTCAGCCTGTATGAAAACCCAGAGACACAATGGAAAGCACTGGCTTCAGTGACTATGTAATTGGCTATTTTCTTGCAACCAAGGAGGTCGCTCCTTTGGCTGAAGGGTAGAAGTTGGGACTGAGGCGTTTAGTGCTGGAGGTCTTGAATTCAATACTTGCTGATCACCATGGTGTTTGTATGTATTTGACTGTAATTCAAGGACAATAGCACGTACCTGCTGAGAAGAGAGAGAGAGATGTGTTGGTGTTTCCCCATCGTCAGAAACTGTCAGTTTGGAGCATGCGGCAAGTTTTATACTGAGATGTGTGCTCTATGGGACATGATTCCAGAAGCAACTGGGAATACCTGAGCTCAGAGAGACACAACACCAAATTAATGTGTTCAGTGAACCAAAGCCACCTTGGTGTAATTGGTGCCCTGGGGATTAATTTGACCAACGCTTTCTTACTGTGTTATTAAACGATGCAATTTCTAGTAGTTACAGAGTATGAGGTTAAGGGTGCATTTCATCCTGCTGTTTTCAGTGTAAGCCAGGTACTGCGTAGAGCTGATCCACAAAGGGTTTTTGTTTGTTTGTTTGTTTTTTGTGGAGACCAAAATCTTTTTGCTAAAAACTTAATATTTTGACTCGGAAATACCACTGGGGTGCCTCAGATACCACACACTACCAATCTCTTCCATGGGCCAGGCTCCCCGGCTGGATTACATCCCCTCATGACGCATGATGGTCTCTCCTCTTGCTGAACTGACCTGGAACTTCACCAGA
This sequence comes from Chelonoidis abingdonii, assembly GCF_003597395.2. Taxonomy (NCBI): domain Eukaryota; kingdom Metazoa; phylum Chordata; order Testudines; family Testudinidae; genus Chelonoidis; species Chelonoidis abingdonii. Next base: position 30,239,092 of record NC_133772.1, on the reverse strand, counting down.
GTCCCACAGCCATGGTTTGGGGAGGAGGAGCGTTTGGTATTTTGATGGAAAGCTGATAATTTCCAGGGGGAAAATAATTTTATGGAAAAAAATAGTTGATTGAAAATCTAAGTTCCCATAAAAAAAAATTCCGAAGAAAAACATTCAGCCAGCCTTAGCAAAAAATTTGGATTCAAAGGAACAGAAAGTTAGAAATAGGTGAAACGTACTAATTGTTTGCAGCTGTAGCTGTTATCTTCCGAGTCATTCCTGGTTTCAGAATCACCTCATTGTCCTGGGACCAAGAGGTGGAATGTAAAACCTATAAGACATGTAAGCGTACTTCAGATTATCTAGCTATTTATAGCATGCCAATCATCATTGTATCCTTTTTCCTCCTGAGCTTCCCTGGTCATCACATAGTCTCCATAAATCAAAATGAGTGAAGCTATCTTTCCTACTATGCAAGGGAAGGTCACAGGATACCACAGTGATCAAAAATTTGGTTCTCTAAATAAATGTTAAAAATAAAATATCAGAATAACCTATGTATAAACAAAGTGCAGCTGTTGCTTAATATTGTATGTAACAAAAGGTATAAATGCTTGCTGTAATTGTTTACCTAAAAAAGCAAAAAGTGTTTAGCTCTCTCCCTCCATGCAATTGCTAAAAATAATAAAGAATCTAATTTGCTGCACTCAACGAAAAAGTAAAAACTATGTTTTTCTCCAACACTTATTAGGTTATTCCCCAAAGTAGCAAAGATAGGTTTGGTCACTGTGCTCGATGGAGACCGCATGATGACCAGAGGAGCTCAGGAGGAGACCACAGCATGCTACGGACTTCTGCAATTCACAAAACTATCCCTTTTGCATGCATATTATCAATAAACTTTGTTTTATTGTTTTATCTAATCCAGTGTGTTTAAATAGAAGTATCTGAGAAACTAAGTTGCATGCATGTTAGTGCTTCTAAAGAAATAATGGACAATGTAAATGTATTGTCCAGGAGAGGACTGGGCAGCACAAGACTTACATTTCGGGAGGGAAATCAAATACTGGGGTGTGTGTTGGGTTCCTCTGGCAGTATAACTAAGGGTGATGAGAGCCTGAGTGTAAACCAACTATTCCTGGCCAGGCTGCAGTTACACACACATGCTCAGGGTATGATTTGCCTGCTAGATGGTTGTTTGTGAGTGGCCCAGGTGGAAGCCACTTCAGCAAGGCATTGCAAGGTTGCAGGCAGGTGTGACACAGCTGCTGATTAGTCTGGGTTGGACCATGGTATATCACAGCCACCAACCTAGAAAATATCCCAGTAACACCACAGGTGTGCTGCTGACTGACAGTAGTGTTCAACTGACATGAAAGGGTGAGGTTACCACAGGTATGGGCCCATGCACTGATCCATGGCTGCAGATGAACAAGGACATTGTTGTCATCACCTCTCCCCAAGGAGATCCATGGCAGGCCCAGTGATGACACTTCTCTTTCTCACTATGGGAGCAGAAATTATCCACCACAGGTGTTCAGGCTTGGCTGGTATTATCAGTGCTTCAGGGCATGTTGATGTCCCCATCTACTAAGTGGTGCCAACGTCTGAAGCATTGCAGGATTGATTGTATTAGGAGGAAATATTGATCATCCAAAACAGCTCTATTCTTTGTTATAATCCTTGGTGGATGGGTGTTAAAGAATGTACGCAAAGTCCCACTTCCCTGAACACCAGTAGAAACAGCCAACCACCAGAAATCTCTGTATTCAGAAACTCCCAAGTCTGTCACCCCAGGTCTGTGCCCAGGAAACACTATGCCCTTACTTCCTCTAGAAGTCATGCTCACAACTCCTCCTTCTGGCTTCTCTGCCTCCTGTGACCCGGAGGTGCCTTGGGCAGTCCTCACTGAAAATGCCAATGTCATGGCAGGCTGCAAAAAGGAGGATATTCCCCAAACTCATGGTCAACAGAGTGCAACATTGTTCCCCATAATTCTTTATAGAAATATACTCATGGCTGGAAATATGACATAACTGTAATATATTTTATACTAGATAGGCCATGTAACAGATCTCTGCAAAGATTATCATTTACTGGATATATTCATCCTATTTGCATGCATGTATTATTTTTTACTCAAAGTTATGAATATTGGCTAGGTACTTGTTTGATTTTAAGTAGCCTCAGTGAAGCATTTGGTCAGCTTCCAGAGAAAAGACTATTCTCAGAAAGTGCCCAGTCAAGAAACACTTAAGCTAACAATGAACTTTTAGAGACACCAATCCACATCTGAACTTTCCTGGGAATGTGGCTAGTCTGGTAAGGAACATAATCGTGCAGTGACATATTACTTGCCCATGTGACTCTAAAACTCTAACTGGATTCTGGACAGGGAGTGAGGGGGTGTTCACCCAAAGGAGAAAGTCTTTAAAAATCCCTGGGAGACCCCTCCATTTTGTCTTCAGCTGGCTCAAGAGAAAGCCTCTCCACCCCGAAAGATACAGAACAGAGGACAGTAACTACAGGGAGTGTGAGTGATTGCTGGGCCCAGACTAGGGGGAGCCTCGTCTGTAACAGGAAGCTTAATGGAACCTAACTGGACCCTCACCAGAGATCAAAACTCTGGCTTTCCTCAGCATCCTCTGCAATGCAGTTCTGCACTGATCGTAGACAAATCTGTATCACACTGGAGAGCAAATTGAAGAGCAGTATGAAAGAAACTGAATTTCTTACCGCGTTCAGTTACCAGAGGAATACAGTGTTGGTTTTCATATTGATTTGTATTTGAATTGTAAAGCTTTCAGGTTTGAATTCCTTGAAGCAGCCCCAGTGCTTTCCAGGGTCTGTGCTCAGAAGCTACAGAAACTTGGCAGCGTTGGCACAGAATTTCAGTCAAGCTTCTTGAAGACCTTAAATCCAGACCATTTGCTCTTGGTTTGTCCAACCTAGTTCTCAGTGTTTTTAGGGCTTGACCACCATGTCCGATCTTCCTCACCAAACTTGGAAGTCAAATGACTATCAGGGCATGTTCTGATTCAGTGTCTGACAGTAGCATTGAGTTGCTAAAAGACACTTGGCCAAATGCTGGGTCACAGTTACGCCCCCAAATAGCCAGAGTAACTCCAATGAGGTCAGGCAAGTTCCTTGGGACTGACCCTAGTGGAACAGAGCAGAATGTTGCACAGTCTGGTGTTCACAGTGTGGTGGTCACTCTTTAGTCAGTACATGGTCACTGTCCTGGAAACAGCAGTGCTAGCTTCAGGAACAATAACCCATTAGGGGAAAGGAATAAATACAACCTTCTCTGACGGGACTTGCCCTGCCTCAGCCTCCCTGCACCAATCGGTGTCTCCTCTGAGAGACCCCTTTCCTGCCCACTTTCCAAGCCTCTCCCTGGGGAGGCCAAGAGTGGCCAAGCAGGGAAGATCTGATTTCTCTTTCTGAATCTGCAGATGCGCCATTGAGCTGTGGAAGGCCTTGGGTGAAGAACCACAGCTCCCCAGGGAGGTGCTGCAGCAGCTGCTGGACAAGCTTCAGCAGAGACACCAGGAGGAGAAGAGTGGCAGTGTCTCTGGCTGTAAGTGAGATTTGAGATGTCACTTTGAGAATCCGCCACTGCAGGGAGGATGGTGCATCTGGGTGTGTGTGTGGGAGCTTCACCCCTTCTTAGTTTCAGGCCACGGCTCCACTACACAGTGAAGCCGATCTGCATTACCTTGGCAAACAGCCGCCACAGTAATTCCATCCCTTGTGTGTGTCTGCACTTTGCTGCTTGTGTCGGGAGTGCACGTCCTCACCAGAAGCGCTCTACTCGATTGTACGGTCAGGGTGGGGCATTGTGGGAAGGGCTCCTGAAAGCCACTTGACGTACACGATGTTGTGTCTACACTGACACTGCATCGACGTAACTGCATCAATCTGGACTCTCTGCCACTCGTGGAGGTGGAGTTCTGAATTTGGCACCAAGGGGCAGTTCTGCCGATGGGAAGGAAATTCCATAGTTAGGGTGATGCTGGGTGAGGGGCCTTGCATTGACATAACTCTGTAATGCAGACCAGGCTTTATTGTGTCCTGGCCACCTCCTAGCAAACTCAAGAGGAGTAAATAAAGTTTTGCCCAGGAAAAGTTACGGATCTAAAGTGGTTTATCTGCTGGTACCCTGGCCCTGTTGTCTTCTGCTCTAGGTGGCGCTTTAGTGAGCAGGTGCAGTTCGGGTGTCTCTTGGAAGTATCCAGGTTTCTGCCCCTGTACATTGTGACTAGAACTTTTCCCACCATGGGATCATGAGATGTCCGGTACTTTTGACTGGGCCAGAAACACTGAGGATATGAGAATGGATCTCCTCAGGATAGTTTCAGCCCCTCCAGTCATGGCTGGAAAGCCAAAGCACAGGGTCTTCACCATTAAGAGAAATAATGGGGAATAACATCATCCAGACTCTTCTGACTTTTCTGTAGGGCTCCATCCTGCTTCCGTTCCAGGAATGGGTGAAGGTTCAGGACCCTCCAAATGTCTCCTTCCCTCTGAGGAGCCAGTCCTGTTTTGTAATAGGCTGAGGATGAAATGAGACATGACAAAACGACAATAGCGAATGGCAATGGGGGCAGGTGGCAAATTGGGATAGTTGAGTGAAATTCTTTCCCCCCTCCAGGCAATGAGGATCATTTACGAGGTCCTTTTCCTATGGGGATACCGAGAAGCCATCCTGGAAATGTATCCCCAGATGCTCATCCTCTGCATCAGGCAAGTGCAGTTTGTGATGGATCTGCACTTGCCAGGGACCTACATGGCCAGCACGACATCCAGCCCCGAGGAGGTATCCAGCTGCCTCAACCCCCTAAGGTAATGACTGAAAGGAAAAGGAAGAACGGATTTGTTCTGCTAAACACATGTGGTCTGTTCATGGCCATCATTTGTTCGGGTGCTATAGTTAGCCCAGGCTCGCTTACACCAACTAAGGATCTGGCCCCACATGCCCACTTGAGTCCTGTTACCTGTCACAGTAAAGAATCAAGTATTTGACCACACTGAGTGATGACATCAACCATCTTAAGAAGCTACAGTGTCACTAATTGGTTACAAACTCAATGAAACTGCAGTGTCGACAGGGCCCATTGGGCAGGGAATCACCATGATATCACACTGGATGTATCCTCGGAGAGGCTAGCTCCTGCTGTCCATGCTGTGTGTGCCAGGGCTTGTGCAGATATGCCATGCTTGGGGCTGACCTTGTTACCTGACACTGGTATTTTTTATCTTTAGCACTTCGGTGGAAGCTGTGAAGACTCTTTTTTCCATGCCCGGATACTGGAAGGAATTTGCCAGCATCCAATTTCAGCAGGGTTGGGACATGATATCTTCACGATATTACTACTCACAGGGTGTTGGCCTGATTGCAAGGTAGGAGCCCAAAGTTTCCTCTTCATTCGGTCTCTCTTGAGAATGAGACTTCGGTGTGATATGTTCCTCTGTTCCAGGCTGCCATCTCAGCCCAGCAACTAGAGAGGAACTCTCTCTCCCCCTTGATAACCACAGGGGACTTTCTGCTCCATGTTCCAGAGCCATGATCGAGTTTGAGAACCCTCAGCTCCCTGCAGTCTTCAGAGAGGCTGTCACCATTGTCCAGAGTGAGAAGGAGGATGAGCAGAGAAATATCGCCATGACTTTCTGCACTGAGGTGAGTTTCATTAGTTGACAGGCACAAGTGGGCTTTCTGGAGAGCAGCTCAGGCCAGGAAGCTCTGGGCACATTGTCAGCAGCTCAGTAGCCTTACAGCCAGCTAGCTCCTCTCCGCACATGGATGGTCGTGGGGCATGGCAAAGAGAGGGAGGGAGAGACAGGGTGAGATCGCTCCTGGCTGGATTTACCTAGATGGGATCATGTGACAAGAGGAGATGTTTCTCTCGTGCCCCAAGGCCATGCTTCTCTGCTCCCCTTTTCCTGGGGTTCTGCTTTTCTTCTGCCCCAGGGCTTGCTCCATGGCACTCAATGGAGCCTGGAGATTCCCCTTTCCCTGGGGGTTTATTTGTGACTTGTGCATTAGTCTAAGTCCTGGGAATGAACCAACTGACAGAGCAGCACCTGGCTCCCTACACACCACACACTTTGTATGGGAGTAAGTAGCCATTTGGTAAAGATGAGTGTCCAGGGAACAGACCTCACAGGAAGACCTCTGCTCCTCAACTGAATGTTGATTTGGCTCTTTCCAGTTTCTCCAGAGTCCTTCCATTGAGATCACACTGACAAAATCAGAGCTCCAGGGGCAGCTCATGGAATGGACCCAAGATAAAAATCCCATTATACGTCGGCTCAGTCTGCGAAGCCTTGGCAGTATTGTGCTCTAGCCAGAAAAGGTGAGAGGCATGGATTGCCCAGGGGACCGAGGAAGCCGATGTCTATCGAATAGCTCAGAAATGGGAGCGAGATCCCCGCACAAGCCTTGTTGTTTAACTCACAGCACTCAAATGTTGGAGGTGCTTTAGTGAGCAAATCAAGGCACGACGTGGTCCCTGCTCCCGTGAGCTGACCCCTGATTGCAGATGTGATGCAACGTGGGAGGCGGATGAGCAAAGACAAAGTTTACAGTGACAGTTGGCACAGAGTGACAGGAGAATGACTTTGTGCCCCGTTGGGGGGCTGTGCCAGCCGTGGTTTCTCATAGGTGAGAGTGAGATGGGCCAGCATATGCCCCAGGGTGTCACCCAGCATAGTAATGAGCTGCCTTCTTCATTTCTGCAGGTGCAATCGTTACGGGCCCAGCTGCCAGCGATCATGGACATGTTCTGTGACAGGGATGGAGTGTGTGTCATGGGGGCCATGCATAAAGCTGGAGAAATCATCTACCTCCTGGATGGGGAGGGGCTTGGCTCCATCTCCCAGGACCTTGCAGTCAGCCTTTGCCCCTTCATTGATGACGTAAGGCTGGGAAACACAGGAGAACCCCATTCCCCCCCAACTCCGCCTGTCTCTGGTGCCCTTGTCTCTCTCTTCCCATCCCCTTTCCTCCCACCCCTCAGCCCTGCCGTGGAGCCTCCAAGAGGTGCCCCTGCCATGAGTGGGGAATCTCCTGCTCAGCCACCTCCCTATCAGAGCTCTTCTCCGCAAATCTCAACCTCAGCACCATGCTCCCAGCCCCTGCTGCAGCCTGGTCTGGGGGAGAGGAGCCTGGCACTGGGCAGATAACCAGCTGTCTGGAGAACACCGGCCCCCAAAGAGGTGGAGATTCTCTGTAGGAAAGAGGTGGGTCGGGAATGGCCCAGCTCTCAGGGGCACCAAAAAGGAAAAGAACTGCTGTGTTTGGTAGCAGCAGCTCCCTGAAAGGCTCCAGCAGCTGCTCCTCTCCTTCCCCAGACCGATCTCCAGCAGCCTTCCCTCCCTTTCCCCTCATCATCTTCGGCTCTAGGATTCTGTGCTCTCCAGACAGACATTGAATCTAGGACACCATGGGGCTGCAGCCCTGCACAGCGTCTCAGGTCCTGTTCTGTACAAGATGTCTATGGCACTGGCCTGGTGGCCTCACAGCTCCCGCGAGCCAAGTCAATTAACATGGGGGAACCGGAGCAGCATGTGGATTATGACTCTGTCACGTTATGCTCTAATCCTGCCTGGCTTTAACCGGGCTTCCCCACTCCCTGTGTGTCATTGCCAGGAGAGGGGCAGTGTGCGCTCCACTGCCATTTTACTGCTTGGCAACGTGGTGAGCAGTGTGAAGGACCCCGACAAACCCATCGTGCAGCAGGAAATGATCCACTGCTTGCTTCCGCTGCTGCTGCATCTTGAAGACCAGGATGAGAGTGTGACACTGGTAAGTGCCACGCTCATTATTTCCTAAAGCCCAAAGAGCCAGAATCCTCTGGGGCCCCCATTCCATTAATGGCCAGAACCCCTTGCCCAAGCAGAGTCTTCTCCTCCCTGCTTCATTCCATGCTGGAGCCTAGTGTCTCACCCATTCTCACAACACACAGCACAATTTGGAACAAAAGCCTTCTTCTGGGAAAGAGTCCTGACCCTCTGTTGCAAAGACAGGCCTCAGGCCTTTGGGCTGCTGCATCCAAAGGTTCACAACAAGAGGCAGCAAAAGAAAAGGGAGCATAGATTTGTAAGTACCCTTCGGTTCAGGGAGCTGATAACTGCCCACAGACTTCTGGAAAGTGGGTGTAGCTACCCTGACTTCTTCCCTGGATCTCCTGAGAGAACTTCTCCAAGTCCCAGCTTCCCAGACTTCACCAGACGTTGCCCTCTTTCGTTGGGCCAAGTGGGATGTGGAGGGAAGCCTGATCTGGGGCCCCTTTGGTCCGACTTTTTGGGATCCCAAAGCTGACTCACGCTCTCATGCAGTCTCTTTGCGCCTAACGACTGAGCTGTGGAGATCTCTTATGAATCTTTCCAGGGCCGTCCATAGAGGGACGCAGGGCCGGGGACAACACGCTCTACTCTGCCCTAAGCCCCACCCTCACTCCATCCCTTCTCCCAAGTGCCACCCCACCTCTTCTCGCCCCTGCTCCGCCCCCCGCCCCATCCTTATTCTTCCCCTCCCCTCAACCCCCCACTCCCTCATTTCCCGAATGACATTGAGAGCTGGCGAGGTGGGGCATAGCATAGTGGGACTAGAATTACTGCTCCTGGCCCCGGCATGGCCCACGTCCTGCATCCTCCTGAAATGCAAGGCCCCCCAAAGTGCAGGACCCTGGTCAATCACCCCAAACCATCCAAAGACAGGACGGCTCTGGCTCTCTCCAGCCAATTCCCTCTCCTGAGTGCACTCCTGTATATAACAAATGACAGGAATCTCCACTAGTCGGAAAAGCCAGAGAACAAGGGACGGGGAAGGTTCGATGTCCCCCAGACTATGCCTCTCTCAGTGAGAACCCTCTTGGTCTCACCTTCTCTTGCAGAGATGCAAACTGACGCTCTTCTGCTGCGCAGTGTTTCTCAGGTGGGCTCATTTGAAGACGCAGTTCCACAGCATGGCCTGGGATGGCTCCACACAGCTCCTGAAGTCTGCCTGGAAGTGCTTAGTAGGTCAATTCCTTGTGCCTTGAGAGTGGTGAATGGGGACTTGAGGGAGACCTTTCTAACCCCACACCCTGAGTATCCATCCGCTTCCGTCGGGTGGCAGGACTCTATTCTAGGCTCTCTGCTGGTTCATTTCTGCAGGTGTTACAATCCCTTCACATTTTTGAAATTTTTCTCCTCAGCTGTCAGACCTGCAAACTTTTGTCATTGAAAATGAAAACTGAGATTCTGGAGAACACAATAGTAACTCCAGAGAGGTGCTGCTGTGGCATATGGGCTCATACTGGCTGTTGCCATGCCCTGGCTCTATGCTTTGGCTTCCCTGGACTAGTTGCTGTGGGAAGAACATGTCATTTGTATATTGTGCATTTTCTTCCTTCCTAGATGCAGAACAACAAGAGCCACATCCCCAAATTCCTGTTCCAGGCTTTAGAGTACCTGGAAAGTTCACAGACAACAATCAGACATTCTGCAGCCCTGTTCATCGGTAAGCAGAGCAACTTAACTTGATCTTTTTTGAACTGCTTCCTTCAAAGCCCTTTTTTAGACTGCTGCTCTGTTCCCTCCAACAGCCCCGGAATCCTGAGAGTGTGTGTGTGTGTGTGTGAGTGAGTGAGAGAGAGAGAGAGAGAGAGAGAAATTAACATGACTTCCAAGATGAAGGGAGCAACTTAACTGTATCGACCTCACCAAATTCCCCTGCCCACAATTCCTCTTTGGCTCCGCCTTCAGGAAACCAGCATGATGTGAATTCAATTTCCTTTGGAAATCAGTCTCTGAGTGACTTCTAGGCTTCTGATGCTTTATCTAATGTGCTTTGTGAACAGGCGTAAGGAATGTATTTAATTTCCCAAGGGCAGTCTTGGGAGAAAGGCTGCATCTTTTGCAGTTTTCAGCGAAGGATTTGAAAACTAATGAGATTCATTGTCTGTTTAGGAAATACTATCCACCATTACTGCGACTTGTTGTCTGAAACAGTGAATGAAGATGGCATCTCTCGCCTCTATGAAGGTAAGGAAATACCTCTGTGTGTTTGTGCCTCTGTGGGAAGTACAGAGCTGCAGCACAGGGCTTGAACACAGGTTTGAATGTGTCTCTCTCTGTCTAAGGACAGTGTGTAAGGAAAAAGGATGGTCACGTGAGCTTTCATCGAGGTGCCACAATATGTGTACGGGAGCAGGGGAATTCCATCCCTAGCTCCTAGAATAGATGTAGCCTTAGGGCTGTGTGGAGAGACTATCTTCATAAAGGTCAGAACGTCTCTAGAGGAAAGCCTGACAGAACTGAAAAGAGATGTTGTTTTTATTAAGGATGATGATGATGACAGTTACCCTCTGTAGGGAAAGATTCATCACTTGCCCTCCCTGTAATGGAGAGATTTCAGGCCAGGGAACCACTCATAACTTGGTTATCAGCTCATAGGAAATCCCCTGAGTGCACATTGGAAACATCTTCTCCTGTGACCTCTTAAGAAGGAAGGCACAGGGCCACAAAGGATTTCAGTAGACGTTAGGAGTCTAAATCTCTTTGCGGATCTGTGCATAAATGTTGGATCATCTAACACCTCTGCTGTTGTCACTTTTCTGTTCCATCCCAAGAGTAGTTGCCCCCACCTGCCTGTGTTTTAGTGTGTGGAGGCATGTATGCTGGGGGAGGGGGAAGTTACGCACGGAATGGAATCTCCTCTCTGTCCAGGGCTATGTTGGAAGTAGCAGAGTTGTTGTTTCTTGCCCCCAGACTCTTGGGTAGCTAATAGTATGTGGCAATGGCCATCTGAAGGGGAGGTTTCCTAGGCACCAGTCACATCAGCACCATGGGGCTTTCAACCTGTTTTCTCTTTGTTTCAGCTTTTCAGGAAGTGCCTTTGACATCTGACAGGAGCACAGGGCACATCCTCCATAGATATTAAAAATGGCTGCAGAAGCTTGGAAATCTCGTGTCGGGTTCCACATTCGACTAGGGAACCGGGACTGACACAGAAGACCTCTTTGTCCTGCTATGGTACGTACAACAGCGTCTTTGGAACAGAGACTGAACAAGGAGATGGATATTCGCAGATGACAGAAAATGATGTAGGTCAGTGAGGTGTAGAGAAGACTTTGAAGAAGTTGAAAGGGATCTAATAAAGCCATGTGACTGGGCAGCACAATGGCAGATGAAAACCAGAGCTGGCAAAGGAAGGGCCATATGCATGCAAAGCAGTGAGGTTAACGACTGCTACATATCGCTCGTGTGGGACACCAAAGCACGGATGGTTGGGCCCAGTGACTGGAGCAGTGCGGGTGAGGCCTAGTGGTGGAGGTGGAGCCGAGGGGAGCCAAGGGTTGGAGCTGAAGTCAGGAGTCAAGAGCAGGATTGGAACAGGCTAGGACAGGGATCAGCAACCTTTCAGAAGTGGTGTGCCGAATCTTCATTTACTCACTCTAATTTAAGATTTTGCGTGCCAGTAATACATTTTAATGTTTTTAGAAGGTCTGTTTCTCTAAGTCTATAATATATAACTAAACTATTGTTGTATGTAAAGTAAATAAGGTTTTTAAAATGTTTAAGAAGCTTCATTTAAAATTAAATTAAAATGTAGAGCCCCCAGACTGTTGGCCAGCGTGAGTGCCACTGAAAATCACCTTCTGTGCTGCCTTCAGCACCCATGCCATAGGTTGCCTACCCCTGGGCTAGGAGTAGGCCATGGCAGAATTAATGATTCTTGGCCAATGGGAGCTGTAGCCTACAGGCAAGAGCAGCTCATAGACTATCATGGTTGGAAAGGACCTCAAGAGGTCATCTAGTCCAAGCCCATGTTCAACACAGGGCCAATCACCAACTGAATCCCCAAATGGTCCCCTCAAGGGTTGAACTCACAGCCCCGAGTTTAGCAGGCCAATGCTCAAACCATTGAGCTATCTCCCAGGACGGAAGTGCCTAATGCGGTGCTCATTGTGGTATCATGGCTAGGGGGAGAGGAACGGCAGCACGCAGAGCTGCCTCGTCCCACCCCAGCCAGGCAGAGCCAGCCCGGCTGGAACACAGCATGCAGGGGCTTTAGTGCCTGTACCACGGGGCCCCCCTTAGCCCTACTCCTTTCATGAGTGCATCACTGCCCACTTCTGCCCCACCCCCACACCCGGTTACAGGGCAGAACCTGTAGCTGAATTCTGAAATCTCTCTCACTTTAATGAAGTTACTGCAGTCAGGAAAACCCCACCTTTGGGCTCCATGTCTGACATCTCTTCCCACTGCACAGAGCCCTACATTCACAGAGCTTCTCGCATGTGATTCCCTCACTCATCAGAACCAGGCGGAGAGAGGAGAAATTCTCCCAGACTCCTTTATCCATTGCCAGCCCACAGGGGAGCGGAGGTTGTGGGGGGTTGGGTTCTCTCTTTACGCAATGCCAGCTCTCAGGGAAGTTACAAATGAGCATTACCAAAGTGGGGTGGTTTTGTGCTGTGGAAAACTACCCTGCTTGAAAGATTTGCTCTTCTAATTTCTGTTCCTGCCCTTTCTCCCTCTTACAGACGTCTAGAGGCTAAGGGAAGCCAACGGAACCCACCACTGATCACATCTCTTGGGAGATGCCAAAGCAGCTGTTGCATGGGAAGGAGGAGACAGAAGAGGCAGAGCAGGATGTGCCGGGGTGCACCAGTCACACATAACCCTACAGTCTAGGCGGAAGAAGCCAAGCCCCTCCCCAGCCCTGCCAGACATGCTACAGCTGGAGCACCAGTGTGAAAGGGAGCAGCTCAGCTCAGTCTAGGCAGATGCCGAAAATGGAGGATGCACATTGTAGGCTCCAGTCCAGAAGCAGCTGAAGAACCTGACTGCAGAGCCCCAAGGTGCCGAGACCCAACCCCATCCCTGGGTGCCTGTAGACGTGCAAGGGAGCTCGGCGTCTCTGGGAGTTTCCCACGCTGGGAGCCCAGAGACCCCCAGCCCACGGCCTAGGCTACGTCTACCCTACGCGCCGTTTCGGCGCGTTAAAATCGATTGCTTGGGGTTCGATATATCGCGTCTGGTCTAGACGGGATATATCGAACCCCAGAGCGCGCTTAGATCGATTCCGGAACTCCACCAAAACAAATGGAGTTCCGGATTCGACATGGCGAGCCGCGCACATCGATCCCGCGCGGTGAAGACGGGTGAGTAAATCGATTTTAGATATTCGATTTCAGCTACGCTATTCTCGTAGCTGAAATTGCGTATCTAAAATCGATTTTCGCGCGTAGTCTAGACGGGGCCCTAGAGACATCTTGTAGGAAGTAACCTGGGAGAACTAGCCATTGTCATGCTGAGTGATGTCAGATGTTCTGGTTGGATCCCCACTGACTTAATGCCAAACACATTGGCCATGGACAAGGTCCTGGGCTAGGACCCGATGGGGAATAACAAGGGCCTGGGTCCCCCTGACCCGGCCGCCATCCATCCTTGGGTGGCAGCTCACCTCCCAAATGCGCCACTAGACTGTACAGCTCCAAGAAGAGGGGCAGCCATCTTATCTCTGAACTCTCAGCCAAACAATCCTGCGCTGAAGGACAGCGGTATTGACTCTGGCCGTTGCACTGAGGGAGAGAGCAGCCATATTTTCTGTAGTCATCGGGTCACACAGGCATGAGAGACAGGATAGTGGCATGGACTCTGGTCTCTGGGCCACACCCCTGTGGGAGAGGGCAGCCACACGGACTCTGGTCTCTGGGCCACACAGCCCTGCCGGAGAGGGCAGCCGAACGGATTCTGGTCATTGGGCCACACAGCCCCGACGGAGAGGACAGCCGAACAGACTGTGGTCGTTGGGCCACACAGCCCTGCCAGAGAGGGCAAACGCATGGACCCTGGTCTTTGGGCCACACAGCCCTGCCGGAGCGGATGGCTGCATGGACTCTAGTCGCTGGGCCACACAGCCCTGAGTGGGAGGGCGGCTGCATGGACTCTGGTCGTTGGACCACACTGCCCCGACGGAGAGGGCAGCCACATGGACTCTGGCTGCTGGGCCACGCACAGCCCCGACGGAAAGGGCAGCCTCATGGACTCTGGTCATTGGGCCACACGCCCTGAGTGGGAGGGCTGCCATTTTGACTCTGGTCATTAGGACAAACCACTCTGAGACTAAGGGCAGTTATTTGGTTTCAGCCATGGGACTTCACCCCTTGACCCCTAAGGCATCGCTCATCTTGTCTCTATGAGAATGACCCCATGACATGAGACTTTCTGAGTCAAGATGCAAACATGAGCAGAAGCAGGAGTGGCACGTGACCCCTCTAACAGCTCCTCCCACTCCTCTACCAATCTGGGAGTGTTTTATCGCCATCCATCTGCCTCAGGAATGGATTTGAGCAATGGGGGAAAGTTCTGGGGCAGAGTGACCCCTCCGGAAGTGGGTCACGTGACCCCTCCAAGAACTCACCCCAGTTGGGGTGGGCCTCATCCCCTTAGGACCAACCAGAGAGTGGATTTCACCAGACAGGGTAAGTGCCATGCTGGGGTGACCTGCCCATAAGAGGGGCCCATCACCCCTCCATGAAATCCCCCCACCGACCTCTGCTAATCAATCAGGGTTTCACACTCACCCCTTAGGCCATCCCAGAAGGGAAATGTACCAGTCAGAATAAGTAGTGCCCGAAGGCCTAGGCCAGAAGCCACCGATCTCTGGAGCTCCATGTTTGCGTGGCTGGCAGCATCGTCCTGGAAGTCGCAACCCAACACTGCGGGGAAGAGTCCGTCTCGTTCTAAGGATGTGTTTTGTGAAAATCATGGCCTAAACCTTTGGGCTATATCTGTTCTGATTGGTACATGTTTCCTTTCTGGGATGGCCCAAGGTGGGAGTGAAACCGTCGCCAATTGGTAGAGGATGGTGTGGGGACTTTTTAGAGGGACCACGGGATCCTGTTGCGGACAGGTCACTCTGCTACATCACTTCCGTGTTTGGTCAAATCCCCTCTCGGGGTGGTCCTAGAGGGCTGACACCCACTTTAATTGGTAAAGGACAAAGGGAGGAGTTCTCCGAGGAGATACACAAACCCCTTCTGGATGAGTCACCCTCTCCCGGAACATCCCCCGATTGGTCAAATCCAGTCTCCAGGTTGTAAAATGCTGGTTACCCCTGCCAAATTTTAGTAAAAGAAGGGAAGAAAGGCATTGATGTTTTGGGTTATCTAAAGAGGGCCATCTTCGACTTTGGAAAAGAATGTGGTGACTTCTTGCCATGTGCTATATTATTTTGGGGCGGGAAGCACACTCCCACACATGGATTGAATCCGCGTAGATAGGGTCTAACATCCAGGCAGAGACGACGCAAAGATAGGAAGGGGTTTTAGTTAGGTCTACTCACCCATTCCTGTTTCCATCATCGAAGTCCGTCCCTGATATCCAATGTCAAGAGAGCAGCAGTCATCCATCGCTGCCCCTGCATGAGTAGAAAGAGAATATCAACATTACTTCATGGGTGTAACTGTTTGTGAGAGTGGAGCATTTCCAGAGTTAAAGTTTTGTTAATCTGCCCCTTCTCTATCCTATCCTAGCCCTTTCCCATGTAGTAAATAAAGTCTTGTTAGTGTAGTTACTACTGCGTGGCCTTATTTTCTTGTGCTAAGGGAAGCTCCGATAGACGGGCTTTACAAAGGGGACCACTGTAAGATTCCATGTATCTTCTGAATGGAGTTTGGGTTCTGCTGTCTTTAGAGGAAGGAAAAATCCTTACAGGTCATCCCACGGGGCTGAAATCTACTGTGATTACTTAGTAATCTGTCCTATTCACCACGATGTTTGTGACCCTGTGTATTACAGGGAAGTAGCGCACTGGGTATTATGAATCCTCTGATTTAAAATGGACACTTGTGGAGTACAGATGAAGAAGGACAATTTTTCAAATCCAACGTGCACTGAGATTGTATCCGATGATGTGGATATTCACCCACGAAAGCTCATGCTCCAATACGTCTGTTAGTCTATAAAGTGCCACAGGACTCTTTGCTGCTTTTGCAGATCCAGACTAACATGTCTACCCCTCTGATATGAGGTTGTATGAAGACTGAACATACTGAGTACAATGCTTTTATCTTTAATCTGTTCATTAAACAAAGCCAAAGGAGAAGGATTGGGAGGCTAGGCACTGACTTCCCCAGGATCATTCCTCTCCTAATAATTCCCATTACAAATCTCCAGTCAAGGAAGAGCCTGAGGAAGTGTGATCAGTGGAAGTACCCAGAGCACCAGAGAAATCAGTGCCCTGAGCTGAGAAAAAACAAGCCTCATCCAGTTCACATTCATCCACTGTCCTCAGCACAGAAAGCCCAGAAGCACCTGAGGATTCCAGGAAAGGTTTTGAGAGGGTTGGCTCTGCAGAGCTAGAGATGAAGCCTATTACGGCTGGTAAATCAATGACAGAGTAGGAACAAGATGGAAAGACACAGGGACACAAAGTTCTATGGTTAAGTCGAGTGTGTTTCCAAAATGTGACCCGTTGCCTGGCGCAATGGCAGAGCTTGTGTTAAGAAGAAGATCTAGGAGTTTTGTCCCTTTAGCCATGGTGCACACAGAAGATGATGGTTTACAAAGTGATTGACAAGTGGGGGCGGTGGACGACTTCCCCACTGACATGCTTATTGGGAATTATTTTTTTATGTGGCTAAGGGTGTGAATGTTGTCACCCGCAGCAAAATGCATCTTTGTGTTGAGATCCCAGGAAGAAGGGGGAAAATCCCAGAAGCTACTAAGGGAGACAGAGAAAGTCACTCTGACACCCCAGCAGTAGAGAGACGCGGCGTAACTTCAGCAGCAAAGAGGGGTGTGGAGATGAACTCCTGCCACACAGCAGAAGGCAGCCTACCAGTGACCTTAGAGACAAAGGGGTCAAAGAGGCACCTGTCATTGAATAAGCTGTTCCAATTGTTCACTGCCAGAGTTTTGCAGGTGAAGAAAGCATAGACCTGGCCCTAGAGAGCACCAGGGATGGTGGCTTAGAGAGGGCTCCAGGAAAGGAAAACAGGGAAAGGCCTTTTGAAGAAGATGGAAAATGTCTAGGAAAGCTGCAGTGGGAGAGAACCAAAGCCCTGAGCAGCTCTCTCAGCAGGTGAGTGTGCCCAGCAGCACTCTGGGGAAGTCATGTTGTTAGCACAGGAACATCCTCATGCTGGTCACTTGGGGATGGACGCCCCACACAGAGGGGCTGACTCAACCTCTCCCTGCTGCCAACACTCCCCCAGGCCACCAGCCAGGAACTCAGCCTTAGAGAGTGAACTATGTAGCTGACCTTTCGGAGGAAAGCAGTCACATAGCCAACCCCTCGGGGACATGGGGTGGTGGCAGACGGGCTATCCCTCCAGGTCCCAGGGCATATGTCCCATTTTACCCTGCTGGGCTCAGGCACATCTGATCCCCAGGGGAAGCGGGAGTTGGGATTCATCATTTTGACATACTTGTGGAAAAGGATGGTATCTCTTTAAGGTAAAATTCTGCCCCTGCCTCTGTAACAGCCAAGGATTTGAATCTAAGGAGCCTTCAGGCTGAACATGCATGTGTGTGAAGATGGAAATGACCCTGTTACCAGATTTGCCCATTACTTTGGGGTATGCTCATTTATTCGGGTTACTCTTCTAGGGAAGGGGATTCTGTAATCCTATCAATATACTGCTTGTGTCCCTTGTGTTTTCATATGGAGCTCTATTTTATTAAAGGTTTCATATGAGCTCTACGTTATTAAAGGTTAATAACTATGGTAGAAAGGAAAAGGAAGAAAAAAAGGGAGAAAAAGAGAAGGGGATCTCACCGTTCCCTGAAGCTTGAACTGGTTGGGGTTCCCAGATGATAGTGGTAGCTCAGGGACCTGAGGGCAGGAGACAGGCAGAGTCCCCAGCACGATCAGTCGGGAGAAGATGGAGTTCCAGTGGAACTGATGCCTAGTTTGGATCTAAGCATCACAAGAACCGACTGGAGGGTGAGTGGGGATTTTTGTAGAGAAATTACAATGGTTGAAGGGACAACACTATATTTGTTTAGAGGTAAGATGATGAGTCAAGGGTTTTCTTTAGGCTAGACAATAGGAGCTGATCACTCTTGGCTATGGATGTTGTTTTCTTCCAGGGAGCTCACAATGCAACTAGGCTGCTTCACTATTTGGGTATCAATTAAGGATTCATGACTAGAATTGGTCTGATAATTACTGAGCTGTGTGTGGGCAGACATAGGTTCATTAGCATCTGGAGCAGAGATTCGCATGATGCAGTGCTTCCCCGCTTTTTCTGGTCCCAGAGTTCAGTGTGGTTCTCTGTTCTCCATTCTGTATGTAAATTGAGATGTCTTTCTATCCCATCTCTCATGCAGATGAGTCTGGGGGAGTTCTCTGTTCTTCATTCTGTATGCTAAAGGAGATGTCTTAATCTTGTCACCCTTGTCAGGAGGGGTCTAGGTGTGTCTCCCAATGCCCTTTACTGCTCTTGGCAAGTTTTCTCCTCTAATGGGTTTTGGTTTAAGCAGAAGTGGAGTGGGGGGGAGGGGTGTCTTTCCCGAGTCAGGCTGGATACTGCAACCTGGTTCCCCCAAAACACAGAGATGTCTGGTATCAACCCTCCTGGCTGGGGGCTGGGGAGTGTCTTCCCCTTGCCTGGCAGCACAAAAGAAGCAACGGAAAGATTGCTGCTGGTGTCAGGGACACCTGGACAGAGGGAGGATTTTCTTAACTCCCAGGCCCCCGTCACAGCCCTTCAGGAAAGAAGAACTCAGTCCTGGGGGTGAGGATGTCAGGTTGACCCCAAGAGGGGAGCTGGCCTTCTTGCATTTGTGCAGCCCTGGGGTTGGGAGACAGCTCCAGACAGGGTCTGCCAATGTGCAGGAGCCCCCTGCATCCTCCCCTCACCAAAGTCTGCGACACCCAGGGCCGTCCCTCACCTGCTGTCCCGGTGGGGCCCCAAAGTATGGTGATGTGACCATGCAAACACTGGGGGGAGAGGTTTCTGGTTACCATGACCAGGGCCATCCCTAGGAGGTGTGGGGCCTGTGACAACTCCTCGCTCCAAGCCAGGCTCAGCCCCACCTCTTCCTGCCCCTCAGCACTCCACCTCTTTCCCAAGCTCCTGCTGCTGCTGTGCCCCACTCCACCTCTTCCCACCCTGCTCCCCCCCCATTCCAACCTTCCCCCAAGCCCCCTCATCCGAGCGACGTTCGGAGCTGGCAGAGTGGAACAGGCTTCATTGCCCACTTGCCAGCACACAGGAAGACTTACAGGTAAAACACACCCATTTGCAGACAATTGTCCTGGTTAATGGTAGTCATCAAGATTCTGAAGCACCATTAATGGCCCACATTTTGCATAATTGCAATAAGGCCCTCAGAGTTCTATCTCAGATTTCTACTTTCAGATACAAGAGTGATACATTTATACAAATAGGATGATCACACTCAGTAGATTGTGACAGACAGTCCTGTGCCACCTTATAGACTAACAGATGCATTGGAGTATAAGCTTTCGTGGTGAATACCCACTTCGTCAGACACATGGAGATTAGAAGCTTTGTAATGATACCTTACAAGAGACCTTTTGTATGAAACATATTCCAGTCATGTTATATTCACTCATTAGCATATTTTTATAAAATCATGTAGACTGCAACGTCACACAAGCAGGAGGGTTGGAACCCTGACCCCCAGGTTACTTATCCGGGCTCCGGGAGCAGAGTGGGGGCTGTTACCGGCTCCTGCAAACCCCGCAGTTTTATCTTTGAATTTTTTTTCTCCACTCCCGTAGGACCAAGCCCCAGCACCTGTCTCGTAAGGAAGCCTCTTAACTGCTTCTGACTCCAAATCCTGTTGTAGCAACTTATCCTTAACTTCTCCTGACTCCAATCCACAATCCTTCAGCGGCCCTCAAGCTGCTGAAGCAGCACCAAACCCGAAAGACCACGGACTGTCTCCCACAAAGCTCCATTTATGTTAAACCCCTTACAAGTGGACTGAAGTTCCTCCCTTCCCTGGAAGGCATCCTGTCCCCATAGACACCTTCTTCTGCTCCCTGTGTACCAAGGAGGGTGGGCTCCTCAGCCACCCCCATCCCTCCGGGTCCCCTAACGCTGCCCCTCATTTCCCTCTTAATCTCATCCCAGGTTGACCCCCGTAACTGGAATGGGTCCTGATTCTTCCGTATCCCTTAATCCAAAATACAGAACCCACAACTCCCATCATGAGAGTCTGCCAGAATAACTCCCTCCAAGCAACCGCGCACACTGTTGGGGAGGGGGACTGTAGTGTGGTGTTTACCCCACTCCTACCCTGAAGGGCTTAAAACAGCCCTGAGAGAGGCCTGTGGCAGGGAAAGCAGCTACTAGGCTAATTGAGGAAGCAGCTGCAGCTGGGACATGCCCCAATCAGGCCTCTGCTGGCCCTATAGAGGAGTGTCAAAGTTAGACTCAGGACTCACAGTTTGTCAGACCACTCTGTTTTATTAGCACAGCGCTCTGCTAATAACACTCAGATAATGTGAGCCCCTTGCAAGACACAAACTATCTTATTTATACAGATAAAAGGATGAGCACTTAACAAGATAACAAAGGAAGCAGAATCTGATCAGTTTACCTGGGCTAGCCATGCATATCTTATTTCCTTACTAACTATTACCGATTTTCTGTTAATGTTTCGCCATTAGCAC
>NC_133772.1:30210831-30214249 GCF_003597395.2 Chelonoidis abingdonii | reverse complement strand
CCTAACCAGTATTTCCACACATAAGAGAACATATGGCTCACTGGTAGGAAAACTGGCAAGATGACCTAACAGAACAAAAAGTCCTATAGTTTTATGATTTAATTCTGTGATTATATAAAATGATTAGGTGTATATAGGGATAACAGAGACCTTTGTGTAATGCTTACTGAGTAAATACACATGCTTTTGTTTGTAATATTTAGCATCATATAGTGCATTTTCAGCTGCAAGTATCAAACAGCTCTACAAAGAGAGGTACACAATTAACAACCCCATTTTATAAAGTGAGTATCCACAACACAGAAGGTTAAAGTGACTTGCCCAAGGATATAAATCAAGTCAACATCAGTACCAAGATTAGAAGCTAGGTCTCCTGACTGCTAGGCCCTTGCATAATACACTATATAAGTATACTCAGTTTTTGCTAACCGGGTTCTGCATTATGTTCAATAGTTTGAGAAACAATATCACATTTGCTGAACTCAATTCATTAGTATCTGTGAAATATAGAAGTGTTATCTCATCTTAATATGACCTGGGGCCAGTAATAATTGTTGAACCGAAAATTAGAGAGACCATTCTAGAAAGCGAGGTGAGTGAGGTAATATCTTTTATTGGACCAACTTCTGTTGGTGAGGGAGACGCTTTTGAGCTTAGGCCAGGTCTACCTTACAAACTTACATCAGTGTAACTACATTGCTCAGGAGTGTTAAAAATCCACACCCTCGAGCGATGCAGTTATAGTGACCTAACCTCCATTGTCAACAGCACTATGTCGACAGGAGGCCGTACAAAGGGATCTCACAAAACTGGGTGACTAGGCAACAAAATGGCAGATGAAATTCAATGTTGATAAATGCAAAGTAATGCATGTCAGAAAACATAATGCAAAATATACATATAAAATGATGAGGTCTAAATTAATTCTTACCACTCAAGAAATAGATCTTGGAGTCAACGTGGATAGCTCTCTGAAAACATCCACTCTATGTGTATGAGCAGTCAAAAAAGCTAACAATGTTGGTAATCATTAAGAAAGGGATAGATAATAAAAGACAGAAAATATCATATTGCCTCTATATAAATCAATGGTATGCCCACATCTTGAATATTGCATGCAGATGTGGTCGCCTCATCTCAAAAAAGAGATATTGGAATTGGAAAATGTTCAGAAAAGGGCAACAAAAATGATTACAGGTATGGAACAGTTTCCATATGAGAGGAGATGAGTAAAACTGGGACTTTGCAGCTTGGAAAAAAGAGACAACCACGAGGGGACATGATAGAGGTCTATAAAATCATGACTGGTGTGGAGAAAGTAAATAAGGAAGTGTTATTTACTCCTCATAACACAAGAACTAGGGGCCACCAAATGAAATTAATAGGCAGCAGGTTTAAAACAAACAAAAGGAAGTATTTCTTCACACAACACACAGTCAACTCGTGAAACTCTTTGCCAGAGGATGTTGTGAAAGCCAGGATCGGCATAGATGGTGTCCTCTGTTTGCCAGAAACTGGGAATGGGTGGCAGGGGATGGATCACTTGATGATTACGTAGTCTGTTCATTCCCTCTGATGCACCTGGCATTGGCCACTTTGGTCTGACCCAGTATGGGCATTCTTATGTAAGGTACTGCCTCTTGTGAAGGTGGAGTACCTATACCAATGACAGAAGCTCTCCCATCACCATAGGAGCTTCTTTACTGAACAGCAGCTGCGCCGCTGCAGCATTTTAAGTGTAGACTTGCCCATACATTAATCACTTTGTGAAAAGTGTTCACCCATCAGTGATGTGGTATTTTAGTCTTTTCCTACATATGCATATCACAACGTACGGTGTACTTCATCCAGTGCACTAAATGCACCAATAGCAACTATGTGGGTGAAAGCAGACAGTCACTATGCTCTCAAATGAACACACACGCAGGCAAAACAGTAAGAGAGAAAAACACTGCAGTCCTCATCCTCAGAGGAAACCTGCACAACCAATGGAACCTCTCTCACCAATCTTGTTTCTCTAATATCCTGGAACCAACATGGCTACAACAACACTGCATACAACAATGGAAGAGGTCATTTTAGATAGTTAAATATTTATTTTAAAGAGGAAATTACATAAACAAATTTTTTGTAACAGACTTTTGAAATGCTGGTCACAACTGTAAATATGGAAGAGATGTTGCCACTTTCTTAGAATACACTACTGTCTTAGGGGCCTGTCCAGTCTTAAATTACTTGTGTGACTTGATAGACTGTAGAGGTTCCCTGGATCTTCCGGGCTCTAAAGGACCGATAGCACCCCATATTTCAGTGGGTACTTGCTCTTCAGACGTGGCCACAGAAATGTGTTTTTGGCTTTACTCTGACGCCTATTAGTGTTCACTTCTAGGGGTAACGTTTTACACTATCAGAAATTAAGGTCTTTGGAGTAACATTGGGAAATGTATTCTCAATTTTACCCTTATCTGAAAATTAAAGATAAACCCACACTTAGAGTATGTGGATAGGCAAAGGGAAACCTAAAGGTCAAAGACAGAATACTTATAAACAATATATAATCATTTATCATATTCACAAGGATATAGATATAACTATCTCACCACTCATTCTTTGTGAATTATGCATAATCATACACAGAGTTATGGACAACCCTGTTCTTTATTACAAGCTTGTTAGTGCAAGCCAATATAGTGGGGGAAATGGCAACAAAACTATTTCTGGGGAAATATGTAACCTTTAATTTTATATTAAAAAGGAAGGCTAGACTAATTATTGCATCCCTCTGTACTTTACTGCTCTAATCATACAGATTTTTGTTGCAGATTCTTTACTCTGACAATCCGAAAAGTCCTTACAATACTAGCTACTATCTTGTGTCTTGCAAAATATTTCTTACTAAGGGGGAATTCGTAATACATTAAAATAATTTTGAAATGCTGTGATACATATGGATGTTACCAAAATCACAAATGGATGCTCAAAATCTTTGTAAAAGTAAATATCTAAAATAGGAAACAGAATTTCTATTCCTATAGACATTTTAAATAATTTTTCAGAATTAAGAACCATAAACAAAGGAAGTAAAATGTCAAATTCTTTCATTACAGTAGCACATTTCACATCACTTGTTGGTGGGGGATCATGCTGCCACAAGGGAAATGGTAGCACACACTCAGCAAGACTGCAATAGAACAAGACAGCATGCTTGCAGCATCACTGAAACATTAATTTAGTCTACTTAAGATGACTGGAAACACTCCAAACATAATGTCCCATCATTTACTTTTGAATATTCTGTTGAGATAGCAGGGCTGTATTACAGAGTAGGAAAGCCATAGTAGTCCACTTGTTGATTCATGCTGTTAAATCATGCTGTTATAACACTATATTTATGTTGCTATCACACTACTTTACAATG